>NW_020291489.1:180145-382306 GCF_003184765.1 Aspergillus aculeatinus CBS 121060
AGCCTCAACCCTTCCAAACCCCCATACCCATACCCAACCCATACCCAACCCATACCACCGCAAAAAATGCAGCGGCAGCGCACGAACATCCGCGCCCTGCAGCGCACCCTCACACAGCAGAGCCAGCGCATGCAAGCCCTCGAACAAGCCGTCGACCACCTCGCCCAAACCACCGACCACGCGCTCACCACCCTCGCCCAGCACGCCAACCACCTCGAGACCCTAGCGGACCCGCTCCAGCCACTCCTAACCCGGATCCAGGTCCTGGACGGGCTCGCCGACGACGCCGCGCCAGCAGCAGGCGCCGGAGGCAGCATCGAGCTCGACCTGTGGCTGATCGCCGCCCGCCAGGTCGAGGACCCGCCGCGCGCCCGCCGCTGGCGTCGCAGGTTCCACCACCTCTACGGCTACCGGTATCAGAATGTGTGGGGGCGGATACCGCTGGACGCGCGCGTGGCGGAGGTTTTTGATGTCCACGCCGACTTGATGGTGATGTCTGGGTTGCCGGCGCGGGGGCGGATGGCGTTGCTGGATCGGTGTAGGGCGTTCTTGGGGGGGTGGGTGTATCCCGGGCTGGGGCTGGGGCCGGGGGAGGAGTGGATGGAGGAGGAGGAGGCCGGGGAGGAGAGGAGGGAGGCGCATGAGGGGATTGTGCGGCGGTTTGGGGAGCTTAGGGAGACCGCCGCGGCAGTGGCTGACTGACGGGGGGTTTCTTGGTGACTTTGGTTGGTTCGGTTCGGTTCGTGGGAGCTTGGTTTGTCGCCGATTGCTGGTGTGTACAGCTCAGTGCTGAGGAGATGCACTTGCTCGGGAGGGAGGGGCTTGTGGTCTTTGTTGTTTGTGGCAGGCTTTCTGTTTTCAGTTAGGTTCACTGCAGTATGTTAGTTGGGTCAGATTGGGTAACGGAGAGAGTGTCTTCACTGAGATCATACTAGTTGCTTCATCATGTCTGTGTTATGCTCCTCTTTCTGACTTCCAAATGAGCTTCCAGCTCCATCTACGCCATCTAGTTCCCACCCACAGGTCTCCTCGTGAGATCGGTGAAAGGGCCCCTTACTCAAGGCCTCGCCTGGTTGAGTTGGTATTTGAAGCTTAAAAGAAGCCCGGTGTGAAATCATTTCATTCATTTTCCTCATTCTTCACATATTCAGACAGGTTGGAACAATGTACTGCAGAAAACTAAACCTACACAAACAATACCTCGTCCGCTTCATCCTCCCCCGTCCCACTACTTTCTCCCGCCGTGCTCCAGCTGTACCAGAACTCGTAGCTCATCAGCGTGTGGTCGGCGTACATGAGCATTAACCGGTACCGTCGAGAGGGGTTCCATCCTCGCCAGCTTTCTTCGGGGTAGTAGGCGCGAGTAGCAAGGGCGTGGCATTCGGGAAGGGTAAAGGGGGTGCTGGACGATGATCTGGATGGTCGTTGAGTAGTCGTGGAGGAGGTAGGTGAGATTGAGGCCTGGGGTATTGTGGAAGTAGAGGTTGACGTGGGATCTTCAGACGCAGTGAGGGCGGACGCGGTAGAATGATGCGAATCGTGCCCGTGAACAGCAGACCATTTTCTCCTCAGTTGGCGATGGTGAGAAGGTCTCGGGCGGAGTGTGGAATTGCGTCTGGGAGGCTGCGATGTGCTACTCGCTCGTCTCTCCGTGACCAAAGCAGGATCCGGCTGCTCATGAGGGCTCATGCTGAGGTTTGAATGCTTATATCGAAACGTGAGGTCGTTGTTCCTCACGTCACGTGGAATATAAGGCACGTCCGGAGGCATCTCGAATCCCTGCACCGGACCAACGGTCATGCCCAAGAGGGGTATCAGAGGACGGTCGCCATACTTCTCTTGATGCTCAAAGGGGACAATCCAATCGACGCGGAAGGATTGTCCTGTCGCCTCGGACTCGGTGAGGGCTATGATGGCCGCACGCCCCTTTTGAGACGCCGCGATGACGATTCCGTGCTCGGGAATATACTTGACCATGTTAAAGCGATCGCAGGACCGGATGGAGACAATCGGGTGTGTGAAGGGTTGCCGTAGAGGTTCGCCGCACACGACCTTCGCGTGAGTGGCGAAGGGGTGGGGGATTAGGCGAATGTCGGTTTGGGAAAAATGGAGGATTGGGAAATTGGAGCTCATGGGCGCTGCGCAAGTCTTAGCGACTGTATCTCGGTTGGGGACTAGAGCAGGGTCAGACGTACGGTCAAAGACTTGGTATCGGGCTGCCATCGCAGACGCTTCGTCTGACTGGGCATCATCCAGACCAGTGTAATACCGCTCGCCGTGCCAGTCATCTTCGGATTCGGAGTAGTCCTCCATGTCATCGTCACTATACTCGGCTCCGGGAGCATCACCGCCGAGTGCTTCGAGAAGCGCGAATTGGAGAAATTCCGGCGTCGTCAGCGGCGCCTGACCGCGAGGGAAAGGCGTGCCGTCATTCTGTTGATCTTGGGTGTCAAGGGGTTCCGTACTCATCTCCGCGTCAGATAAGCTGTCCTGGCTCAGATTGTCCTCAAAGACAGAGCCGTCTACGGCGCGGTAGCTGGACGCATCAGCCGAGTCTAAGGGTCGAACAGCTACGGACGGAATATTCAGTCGTCGGAGCTCTGCAATCGAGTCTTCGCTTTGCTTCCAACGCGGGGTTCCTTGTGAGCTATCGGTGATGAGATTTTGATAGGCATCATGAGATCTGTTGATACGACAGTCTGGTCCGAATATATCGGGCAGCAGCGGCTGTTCCGGTTCAATCTTGGGCGCAGGCGGAAAATAATTGTATATCTGAGAAGCCTTTGGGATTTTGCTATTCATTCGTGTCAGGTCGTATACTGCTTGGCCATTTTTGACGCGCCGTTGAGGGGGGCCGCCGCATGCTTCTTCCGGAGACTTCAGCAAATGAAAGCTCCGAGGGTCCAAAGCGAGTACCGCCCAACCACGCTCTCTGTTTCACCCATTAGTCAACGAGAGCCCTAATGCAGCATGTAGATCATTTACCTACTCTAGATGCAAGGATTCCGGAAACGACTTGAACGAGACGTCGTTGAAGTGGTAGACGTTGAAGGGACCGAGACTTTCCCAGATTTTCCACACGAGAAGCTTGTTGTCGATATCCGTGCTGACCATCCACATCCCATTGGGGTCGAGATCACAGTTCAAGAAGCCAACCGAAGGGATATTGGCAAAATGACCTGTGTATGTCAACCGGATATTCCGCGTTCGATGTTTGTGCGGCATCAACTGCCGCAGCTGGGCCAACTGCTCCCCGCTTCTGATTTGCAGCCAGGTTTGACCGTAGTCGGCAAGATCATCCTCTTCCTCCGGATCGCACTCAGACTCGCTACTCTTGTCCGAGGTAGAATCGACCAGAGCGAAGGCGAAAACCGTGACCTGGCCTGTGTTCGCGGTCACAGCGATGAGGCGGGCGAATTTATGAATGGCCAAGCCCCAGGCGCTGGCTTCAACATATTCGGCGAAGAACGGGTCGACCTGTGAACCATCGAGGGGCCGACTCTCGTTGCCCTCCTCCGCTCGCTTCAGCGCTGAGTACACAGCCTCAACCCGATAACCGCAGACGTTGCCCGAGTCAGTGACAAGTAACAACACCTCCTCACGGCCCAAGTCATCGACGAGGATATTGTTGATGGCATGAGGAGATGACGGTAGGATATAACCCTCAGCATCGGGCTCTCGCATGACTGGGGTGATGATCATCTCAGGCGTGTTACCGAGCGTCTGATTAGACCCTGCGGGTTGCCAGACGTAGATTTGATGGTTGTAGGCGACGAAGAGCAGATTGCGACGCTGCGACAGCGCAATCTTTCCACGAGTGTTAGTGACCCATAAGACGATGGAATAGGATCGATGATTTACCAGATTGTTTCTCCATGTCGCTGTCTGTGGGGGATAGATATCATTCGCACTGCAAACCAGTTCAGTCTCGGCTCAGTCATACCATGATGGTGGGATCTGAAGGTCAGATACATACGAAGAATACTGGAAAGTGGGTCAGCAGTCAGATCGACAACAACTGAACGAAAAAAAAAAAACACAGCGACGCTAGCTAGGAGACTAGGAATGACCACATACTCTATCTGTTCCTTTCTCAACATTCAAGGGTCTAAGCTGCAGACCTTCGCGTGGACGGGCCTTGAGTGGTTTGTTGCCGATATCACCGCTACTGAACGCCATTCTGGTGAGAAAACACACAGATTGTGGTGACACTTGAGACCGCTGAAAACCGACACTCAGTAAGCGTCAAAGCGAGTCTCCGGGTGTGCCACCATTCGCGTGGCAGATCAAGAGCGGCTGAAGGGATCGGGGCAAGATGATTGTGATAAGTGCGGACAGAAACTGTCAATACCAGCAAAAGAAGCCGAGGGGTATTTGGATTGAGTCTCCGGTGACATCACACGGAGGAGAGATGCTTTGCGCTCTTGCGACTCCGTGTAATGAGGTTTGAGCATACTCGGGGGAGGAAGAGGGGGGGATCTGCAAGACACGACAGGAAGTAAAAGAACCTCTCTTTGAGCTGACTAGATAGATAACTTGATAACTTACATGCATCGCTTTGAGCTAAAGTGGTTTTCGCATTTTGGCAATTCTCATCCATGTTACCAGTCCAATCCATTACCTTATGAGGTCAGCCAACCCAATCCGATGATTCGCCGCCTCGGGGCTGAGCGCGTGCACGGGCCACCCAGCGATCTCCCGCCGCTTTTCCCTGCCCGCAACTCATTCCCTCATACGTTACTGTACTGTACAGCTACCACCTCTCTCATCAGGAGGCAAGAGTTCTCTACTGCAACCAAGATACCGCCAGAATGGATCTGGTCGCAGGTGTTCGCAAGGAAGGCAGCCGGTGAGTTCTCTTACACTTCCTACCCCCTTAGCACCCTCTGCACCCGACCCTCGTGTCCGAACATGACCGCAGAACACAGCACTGACAGTTCCATCCTCCTAGCGGCGGCCGCGGCGACTTCAAATGGTCCGATGTCAAAGACTCCTCGCATCGCGAAAACTACCTGGGACATTCTCTCATGGCTCCTGTCGGTCGTTGGCAGCAGGGCAAGGATCTGACATGGTATGCTAAAGGCGACGCGGACGATGAGGATCAAGCAAGGAGGGACCGCGAGGAGAAACAACGGGTCAAAGAGGCTGAGGAAGAGGCGATGGCGCGAGCTTTGGGACTGCCTGTTCCCGCTAAGGCGTCGGAGAATGCCAACTTGACCCCACTCGGTGGCCCGTCCGAAGCTGCGGATAAAGAGGGGGGTGACGAGGCTGGCAAGGGACTCGGTTACGGTTCATCTCGAGGGGATGCTGAGCCGCGCTCCAGTCGGAGACGGAGAGGCGGACATAGCCGCAGTCCTGACAGAGAGCGGAGGCGGGATCGAGCATCGGACAGGGAGAGGAACAGGGACAGAGACCGGGAGCGTAGGCACCGCAGACATCGTGATGAGGATGACCGTCATCCTCGCAGTCACCGACACAGGTCGCGATCCAGGTCGCGGGATCGCGATCATAGAAGAAGACGATCGCGCTCGCGAAGTAAAGAGAGGGCCCGCGACGATTACAGGAAACGTCGAGACGATCGTCCTCGCGCAGACCCAAGAGACAGGGATTTCTCTGACCGTCGCCGCCATTGAGCATGCAGTCTACTCGCATACCAGGAGTCAGGAGTTTTGGAATAAGTAACACTGTACAGCTGTTTGGAAAGCTTGCTATCTTATTGTATATCACATCAAGATATCCTCATCGGTCTACGTCTACAATTCATCGTGGCCCTTTGCTCCGTTGGCGGGCAAATCGGGCATGGACATGATCTTCACAACCATGCTTGTCCAGCCGGTGAAGTGCTGTGTCCGCTGCCCTTGTCCGGTCTCAGGGTTGTACTGCTCCCAAGCAAAGCCAGTTGCCTTCCACTGTCTAAAGACATTCTCAACCAAATTCTTCCGCAGATTGGAATACAGCTCACGGGCTTGCTCGCTGTGGGGACCGGGTTTGATTGCAACATCCTGCGCGAAAACGATCAGCTTCTTGTGTCAGTTCAATCGGGCGATATTGACTTACGTAGAGGTTCTTGACCACGAGGTAATTGATGTTGACCCAGATGGGACTTCTCCAATAATTCTCGTCAGTGCCATAGAACTCATCCTTCTTGCTCAAACTACGGATGCCATAATCGCTCCAGAGTTCTTCTGGGTTCCCAATCAGATCCAAAACGGCCTTCAGGTGAGAGCTGTCAGTGCCCAGCATTCCAGTCAAGAAGGGAAAGATCGAGATGTAGCCCTTGTGGCACACATGAACGCTCTCCTCATATTCATCAATGGTGGCATCGCAGTAGGTCTGCGCGTCATCGTCCCAGTGCAGATCGTCGATGTTCCGCGTGATAGCGATCTCGTAGTTCTTGAACTGTTCGGCATCCTCTTCATTTCCAAGTGCCTCGGCGATACGACGAATGGCACGGGTCATCATACCCATCCAACTGATCAAATCGACATGCAGCTCGCCGGGGTGGGGAGGCTGAGGCCGAGGGTAGTCATCCAAGCCCGAGGTCAAAATGTGCTGAACAGACCTTCCTCGCCAGCGGTATGCTTCCTTGGTTGAAAATGCTTCCCGGTCATAGGACTTAATGTCTCCAAATTGAGTCTTCCTGTACCAGAAGTAGTGCTTCTTAAGCAGAGGGTAGATCGAGCGCATATAAGCGTCGCCCAACTCTGGAGTCTCAACGAAAGCCGAGTTGAGGCCCTCGGTGATTTCATAGTCAGACGGCCGGTTGACAGAAGCATTCTTCTTAGCATCGAGCTTATCGACGAAAGCTTCCAGAATGACGAAGAGAGTGGGAGGGTTGGCATAATGAGGATACTGAATGGTGAACTCGGGTGGGACTTTGCTGCGAGCTTCCGAGCCGAGAATCTGCTCCCGAGCAATCCAGCCATCCTCATCCATGAGGTTGAACCAACTCTTGACGATTTCGAGCCTACACAATGTTAGCAATGTCGATCTGGAATGTGGAGCCGAGGCGATCGAGATTCGTGAAAACCTACGCTAGATCCATGTCCCAATCAACAACAGGGATCAAGTGGAAACCTTCGTCCCAAAGGAAACCTCTAGGGAAGAAAGGACGGGAAGGAACGCAGGTAAAGAGGGTCTTGGGTCCTTCGAGAACAGGACGAGCCCGACTTCTGGCTTCTGCAGTCTCTTCCCAGAATCCCTCATTTTCCTCATCATACTCAGGCGCCTCCGATCGATCAACAATATCTGTACCATGGAAGTAACCAATGCCACCGACCAGGTTAGATAACATTGACTTGGAGAACTGTAGATATTCCGCCGTGTCAAACGGAGCTTGCGGAGGATGGATCTTCTCGAATCTATCAGAGAAGGCGAGGGATGCTGTGTTAATCTGCTCAGTCAAGATGTCCGCTAGTGCGAATCATTAGTTGATAGTCATTAGAGCTTGTGGGTTTGTTTTTTCTCACATGTCAACGGTAGCGGTGAAGATCCGGACGAGAAGAGAATATCGAACTGGCTTAAGTTAGCAACTAAGTACCATAAGACTTACTCTGTAGTGTACCTACCTCAAAAGCACCCTTGAAGACCTTCTGCACGAGATGAATATTTCCATCGCCGGGTTCGTTCTTGATCGTGAAGATTTGAGAAGCAGGCGGGGGGTTCTCCTGGCCGTGCTTCTCAATAGCAGCATCAACCTCTTCCTTCATCTTGGAGAACAAAATCACTACCACGATGTCAGTAACCGTTCTCTAAAGCGTGAAGGCGTCTTGGAAGAGTGTCTACCTTTCGTCTGCCACAATTGTTCCGGGTTCAAAGCCAAGCTAGACACCAGTGTACGGTCCAGGGGCTTCTCATCATAAGATGGGTGGTCATTTTCAGGGTGATCATTGCTTGCGGGACCAGCAGTGACATCAACCGAGAAAGCACCAAGGTCCGAGGTATAGCCCGTAAGCTTCACGTCGCCTTCGAAGCCGCGGGAGTCCTCGGATTCAGTGGTCACGCCCAGGTTTCCGAGTCCCTCCAGCCCAGTGTAGAAAACAACGGTCGTCGACTGATCAGGGGAGCCATTCTCGCGGGGAACACCCTTCACACGAGCAGCCCAGCTGCCTCCATGCTGTCCACCGGGGACCTTGATGAAGTCGATCGTCATGTCGAGAGCATTGCCTTCGTCGTGGATTGTCTGGCGGCCACCCTTCCGAATGTCGTACTCGTCCCAGCCGTATCCGGCCATCCCCTCGTTCTGTTCGCATGTGTGCCTAAAGTCTTTGGACAAGTCAGTATATGTGCACCCCAATCGCCCTTCTCACTGCGAAACTTACTCTGCTGTGCCGTGGCATAGTTGTCCACATTGGCCCACATCAACCCGGCGAAGAAGCTGTTGGGAATTCGAGGGCGGACCCCGAAGTACAGGTTCGGCTTGTAAGGACCCCATAGTAGAGATTGGTTGTTGGCCCTTGCAACCTCGTTGGTCAAGACGGATAGATCATCTGCTGGAGCTTGGTCGGAGAGCACCGTAGCGGCATTGAGTAACGGCGCTAGCAGCAATGGAAGTTTAGAGAGATGCATTTTCCAGAGAAAGCATCGAATGAGAATTTGCAAGTCTCACGGATAGGGATTGGTCATGGGAAGAAGCCTAGATCGATAAAGCTTCCCCCTTTAAGAGTGAGTAGTGGTGGTGGTACGCAATGTGAAATAACTATCTGTCATTTAATCCGCAGGAGCATCGGCCGCTCTTCCGCTCCGCAACTTACGTGGCCCAAGCTCCGCAGTGCCGCGGCCGCTGGGCCATGGTAGTCTACGACGTACCTGCGCTAGTACTGTATGTACCTCTGCAGCCTGAGCAACAGACATACTGAGTACTTATAGAAGAACGAAATTTAGGACATATCTACTTTATTCGGCTTCTATGTATCTATACTTCCTTTAAAAGTATTCTCTTGGGTCAAGCGCTCGAATGCGTGCGCTTTTAGCCTCCCCATCGAAGACAAACTCGCTGATGAGTTTACCGGTGCCAGGCGCATTCTGGATACCCCAGCAGGTGTGACCAGCGGCTAGATACAATCCCTTCGTGCCAGTATGGCCGATCATGGGGCCCCCGCGAGCAGCAGCCACATTTGGCAAGTAGCAAGCCTGTCGCGCGCAGATCTCTCCATTGCGAAGGCGATCAGATATACTGCCAACCTGGTTGATGATCTCTTGGCATCGCACCTCGTCAACCTCGACCTCGTCGGACGTCGGAGGCAGGGGAACAGTTTGATCACCCTCACCACAGGCGTAGACAGTGGCGTCCGGACGAGCGTAGATCTCCGGACTTGCCACATCTGGACGAGAGGGCTTGGTTGGATCGAAGTTGGCCGGGAGCGCAATGTTGGTGAACAGGGTGTATGCGCTGACCGGCTGTTGGGGACGGATCACAACACTGTGGGCACGAGTCGCCGTGATGGGTGCTTCCGGCAGAACGGTCCTCGTCCAAGGACCTGCAGCAACAATAACATCAGTTGCAGAGATAGTCTGCGATTCCCCGGTCTTCTTATCAGTATAGGTCACCGACTGGACAGCGTCCTCGGAGTAGTTGATGCCAGTAACCGATCCCAGGGTAATATTTGCGCCACTTTCCTCGGCTAATTTGGCGATGGAAGTGGTAAAAAGGTAAGGATGGACTTGAGCTGTCTCCCCAGGATCGCTCATGCTCTCATAGCCTCTCACAAGCTCAGGCTCAACCCAATCCAGGTCTTTCGGCACTCGAGCAGACTTCAGCTTCTCCAAGGCAGCGGCGCTTCGTTTCTGCAGCGACACGGACTCTTCTGATTTACCCCCGCTTTGCTCTTTCTTCTCAGGCAGTCGTCGACCGTCAATGATCAGCTGCCCACAGTTGACTTCACGATACCCCCATCGGTCCTTGCCATTATGCTCCTTGGCCAATTCGGCGTGCAACTTGTAACTCAGCGGCACGATGCTGCTCGGATATGCCCATAAAGCCAGCAGACCCCCAGCTTTTCCCGACGCTCCTCCTGCGATCTCGGTTGCTTCAATGAGAGTTACTGAGTGGCGAGATGGGTCAAAGGACGGATGGCGTGTCAAGTAGTAAGCTGAGCAGCATCCGATGATACCACCGCCTGAAAACAAGCTGTTAGCATAAAGTCGCATCAGTCGTGCGGGGTAGATCTACTGAACCATGAACATACCCACAATGACAATCTCACGGCGCTCGCTGCTGGTGGACATCCTGCGATATGGCGCAAATCTAGAGCCTATAATCCTTAGTGAAGCCACGATTGGCGATTCTGTCGCAGGAATATGTCCGTGGTTCAGGGGAAAGAACCAGAAGAGGGGGTGGAGAGGGCTTCTTAAGAGCACCTACGTCACTCCGGTCATGTGTTCCCGAGCGCTTACTGGACGCCGATAAGAGGCTTGAATTACTTGATTTTCAATTGAACCCGTCTATAAAGTACAGGCAGATTTGAGTAGGTAAATATTCATTCGCCTGTTATTTAAGTTCGAAAAAGCAAAGGCCACCCGTAATCTTACTCCAGCAATGCATGTTGCGACAAGGGGAACAAAAACAATTATATCACCCAATAATAAAAACAATGACAAGAAGATAGAAAAGATGTAAGTGAGGAGATGGCTTGTAGGTAACAGCAGGTAAAAAATCTTTGTGAGGGAAGAAGATCTGGGATGGAAATCACTGCCTCGACGGACTGAGCGGTCTGTTGAATCCTCCTATGCGGTTCATGTACTGTCTGTACTCCGTCTTCTTCTCCTTCCGAACGCCATACACATTGTTTCCGGGAACCTTGGTGTTTTTCGTGCTCCGGAATCTTGTAAAGCCCATGTTCCGGCGCATCATCTCTTCGAAATCGTCATCGTCGGCGGCATCGTCGATATCCATCTCGGTCTCGTCCCGAGGCCGACCATGTCGCGATTTTGTATCCGCGACACCGTTCGCCTGTGCTCGGGGGTCTCTGCGATCAGGATTACGGTCGGCTCTGGGGCCTCTCGGGGGTGGCGTCCTGGATTTGTCTCTGTTGCCATTCCGGACAGGGGATCGGGACCGATATCTGTCTCCCTTGGATGGATAGCCTGTAGCACCAAGTTAAACACATTACCGGCTGGATAGGGTTCAGCGAGCCACATACCTCGTTTACCATGATACCTCTCCCTGCTGATACTTCTCTCCCTCGTACCTCGCCCGTCACGGTCTCGGTCCCTTCGATCACGATCCCGACGATCGCCTGACCTGCTCCTATCGCGCCGCCTGTCTCTCCGGTCCCTCGAGCGAGAGCGGTATCTTCGATCATCTCTGGGTCCATCGCGCCGACCTTGCTCCTTTCCATGCTCCCGCCGCGGGCTTCGGGTGTAGTCTAACTCTGGCTCGGGCGAGCGTGTTCTCCTGTCATCTTGATCCCACATTGTAGAGCTATCGGGTCTCCGTGCACGTTTCGCTGGAGGCTCCGCCATTTTGCCGGTCTGTAGGTTTTGGTCTCGTAGTAAGTATGCGCTGAAGTGGCGGGTAGGCTATGTTGTGAAGTCGATGCGTGAGGTTTTGTTCCCGCGGCGAATGATAACGGGTAGGGGGCGAGACTGGTGGGAAAATGTGTCTATGGCAAAACTTGGAAGCAGGTCAAATCATGGCAGTCATCATTCTAGTGGGCTTGTTCAATTGCACGAAGATGGTCTGACTGGTAGCATATAGGAGCGTGTCCGAGAAATTGTGTCCAGTGACTGACTCCAAAACCAAAGCTGAAAGCGTGAAGTTGTTACGGTCGCCGGTTTGCACCATGAACGCGGCTAGCTCAATACCGCGGAAGCTTGGAGGTAACTTCAGCCTTCGGAATCATTAACTATTATTTACTAGCCTTGACAAATTGATCATCTCCTGCGATCTTGCTTATCTGTAGCCTCATGCTGTAGCTAGACGGTTTAGACTGCATAGCATACTATTCAAACGAAGCGAAAAAAAAAATTAAAACTATGCACTTTTGTGCACCGTTCCATAGTTGATTCCCAATGATCAAGCCAGTGAACTTCGTTGAAGATTGATTCGCAGCAAACTCTTGATGCATGTTATGCATTTTCATAAGGGCATTTGCCAGATGAGTTAGTGTTTGGATTTTGATGTTTGGCGTATTTCACTTTCCAATTCAGCAGCAGGGGCGATGTCATATGGGTCACAGAATCATGGGTGATGAAGATATATCCGTCGAACCGCTAAGCTAAATTGCAACAAACAGCCTGCAAAGCCCACAGAGTATCGATCACCGAAGCGCTTTTCTGAAATAGAGGTTTTCTACATACGAGTATAGCTGTTTCTTGCAATCTGGTGGAATAAACAGACATACCCAGCGCTCTGGTCAGAATAATTGTCAGAAGTTGTCTGTGGCGGTAGGGGAGTAAGTAAATGAGAATCTGCGAGATGAAAAGCACGATAAAGTGCTATTATAGGGTCGTCAAGGCTTGTGCTAGCTTCCAGCTGCTTAGACCGTGACATGACAGCTGAAAGCCAGGCCACCACCTCTTTTGCTGGGTGGACTGTTCTCCAGTCTAGATGGGGAGTGGCGGGTGCCGTATCGGTAGGAAGCTGATGAGTTACCGATTATGCTGGCGAGAAGGTCGGTTCAAAGAGACTAATGCAGTTAATCGAGGAAAAACTGATATGGATCGATCATAAGGACATCAATTCCATGTCGACATGTATAGATCGAAAAGGAAAAGAAGTCCGGTGGATCCAACTACTATGTACATCGGAAGCAGGCGCTGAGCTTAAA
The DNA here is from genome assembly GCF_003184765.1 of Aspergillus aculeatinus CBS 121060. Lineage (NCBI taxonomy): Eukaryota > Fungi > Ascomycota > Eurotiomycetes > Eurotiales > Aspergillaceae > Aspergillus > Aspergillus aculeatinus. The sequence goes on from NW_020291489.1 coordinate 192,916, forward strand.
CCCGGCAAGCTTGCTGATTGGAACTTTTGGGGGAGGCCGAACCCCTCCAGAGGTTAAGCTCCCCGCCGGCGTTCATTATTATTGCATGCAAAAACCGACCCCGCAATCTTCGCATTTTCTTCAATGTCCGTTGCTCCCCACGGCCCGAATCCAGCAGAATGGCTCCCACCAACACCTCCCACAGACAGACTCATAACCTACTCTTGATATCGAAACTTCTCAGTCTCAGAGATACAGCGTCGCCACTTGCGCTGGTATTGGACTCTCTAGAGCAGCCCGCAACCCCATTGATCAAGGAATACATCCGACGCGCCAAGGTGATTTGACCCCTTCTACATAATTTCGGCGAGACATGACTTTCCCTGGCGAGCTTTGCGTCTGTCTTCATACCCAACTGTCCAGCCGGTCTACGTCTCGCCGCTGCGTGAGAAGGTGACTAACGCTCTTCCAAGTTATCCAAAGTTCATATCACGTTTGTCGCATTCGAGACGCTGAGGCCGCTCGAGGGTGTCGATGCCTTCGTTGCCGCTCGGAAGAAGAGCCCCCTAGAGATCATCAAGGCTGTCAATGCAGCCTACCCAAATGTTTCGACCAGCGGTCCCTCTCGCAGTACGTATATGCGACCTCCATCCTGGCAACACGGTTCAATGGCGACACGACTGACACCAAAGCCAGGGCGCCTGATTCTGATCGATGCCATTAACCCGCTCCTGCATGCGAGGAGAACCGACGCACATTTCAACGTATCGTCGTTCCTGAGCTCATTCCTCATGCCACAAGGCCCCCCCACGGTCTCCAAAGTCGAAGCTTCGCTTGTGGTCACCTTTCACCAAGACGTCCCCAGCCCGCCGCTCCCGTCGCCTTACACCCCGTCGCCCCTGTCCATGTTGACCTACCTCGCCACCACGATCATCCGCCTGCACTCCTTCTCACACATCCTGGCTCAGAAGGCGGCTCGCGATAGGAGTCTGGTGCCGCCGGTTTTCGGTCTGGAGGAAGAGCTGGATGGCGTGCTTCTGGGCAGGTTGGATAAGCCGATCGGCAACGAATCCGCCCAGGGCGTTGTGCTGGAGTTGGAGCACCGGAGAAAGAGTGGCCGCGGCGTTCTGGAATGGTACATCCTGCCGCCGGCTTCGCGCTATCCCCCGCAGTATGCGAAGGAGATCGTGACGCTGCTGGATGACCACCCATTGTATCGCCCGCCAGAGGAGCCGGACTTTGGCGCGGGAGAAGAGGAACCCGAATCGACCTTTGAGCTCCGTCTTACAGATCGACAGAGGAGAGATCGGGAGGGTGTCGTGCTGCCGTACTTTGATGCGCAGCAAGGCGACGGCCCAGGCGAAGGGGGTCGGATCTTGTACGACATGGGAGAGGAAGACGACTTTGACGAAGAGGAGGATGAGATTTAAGAGAGATACACCGGCCATCAAGTCTGTTTCACGGAGCTGACAAGCTGTTTAGATGCTGGGTCGAACGATCCCGCGCTTTCTTTGGCCCGCAGAATATGACTACCCTAACGACTTATGATTATATAGAGGGACTCGAAATCTATCACACATGCGTCACACGTGCCTCACACATACCACACTCGCTGCAGACAATAAAAAACAGGAATTGTATCAATTCAGAAATTCTCTCGAGTTCTGAGCCAAGGACGATGGTGTCCTGCATCCACCGAAGACATTAACTATGCATACATTCATATTAGTGGGTATACAAATTTGTGGCTACCAAGCGCAGACATTAGAAGAAGCGCCACCAGATCATGAAAAGGAGAATGAAGCCGACGCCTGCGAAGGGGCCGTACTATGGAAAACGGTTAGCGGCACTCTCTATGTGTCATGGGAGCACGTTTGTACTCACCTGCTTGACAAGCAGCTCCCAATTGATGCGGACAGCCGCTTTCCTGTACTTCTTGCTGTCTTCCCGAAGACGGCCGGACAACTCTCCCATGCGTTCCAAGCTATCACCACGGTACAGTAGATCCTCGATGTTCTTGGTCATCACTTTTGTCACATCCCGGAGTTCGTCATTCAACCGGTCCAGGTTCGCCGACGCACGACTGTCCTGGTAAAGCTTCTTGGTCCGCTGAATGAAGGTATCAAACTCCACGAAGGCGTACGGTCGCAGGGTGGGGGATTGGTACTGTGTCGGCGAGTAGGTGGTGGTGAATTCGGTCGCCAGGTCGGCGAGATAAGTGAACGCAAGCTTGCGGGGGTAGGAGCGATCGCATATGCAGAGGAAGCAGATATCGTCTTGGATGATATAGCTAGATAACGAGCCGGCGAGTGAGCATATAAGCTGGGCTTGAAGACATTCACTCTGTCCTTACTGTAGACTGAACTGGCCGGATTCAATGCTCGCCTGCGGCTCTGAATTGCGGTTCAAGCGACGGAATATCATCTTGGCCTGAGACTTGATCTCTGACAGTTCCACCTCTGACTGTGCAAGGAAAGAAAGCGCTCTGTGTTAGCGACGATCTCATTGTGTTTCACATTCACTTGCAATTCACTTGCAAGCGCTCCGCCGACTGACTGACCTGTTCATCATCCACCGACGCTGCCAACATCAAGCCTGTCTCCAAACATCAGCGCAAGCTGCGGACACACACACCCCTCTCCCCGTAACAGCAGCAGTGACATTCCAAGCATACCATCGATTCTGGCGATTTGAGTTGACCTGACCATCTTGACCGTGAGATATTCAGAGTTGATTTTTTTCAAGAAAGAAAAACAAGCTAAACTGCTGCGTCAGTGACACTGTTATAGACACCAGCTATCGCTGTTGTTCTACTCCGACTTATCTGGCCCAGCCAGGCCAGGCCGCGGAACAATGGCCCCAAAGCGCAAGGCGGTCGATGCCGGCAATTCGGAGTGTCAGCGAGTGACGAGGTACGACCGACCACCAGTCCGTCCGTCCGCTGGATTGATTGTCTGTCATGCGCGCGCGCGCCTGAAGGTTGCAATTCGGTTGGATCGACTGAATCTGTGGGAAGAGGGAAACACCATTATTCTTATTGGCAATGCTGAACCAGAAGTGATGTTCCAGGAGCCGAACAAATCGATCTTCGAAGGCGGAGGAGCCACAGCGCAACCCGGGCGAACCTAATAATAGCAGCAGCTGTGCGATGTCATCGACAAACGCCAGACCGAAGCGGAATCCGAGGCGGGCAGCCGTGAACAAACAATGGAGTGAGGAGCACCTGATGACTAGCCCGAAGTCGCGGCTGGTTGGCTTGGATTTGGTGGTATGTGTCTCAGCTGAGGTTGACAGTCCCCCTCCCCCCCCGAGGAGGTTACTTGGTACTTTGATTGGTGGATGGGGAGACTAATGATTGCGATCTATATTCTAGAAATTGCTTCGCCATCCTGAAGCCTGGACATGTCTGGAAGAGAGTGAGAAGGAGGAGATTCTCAAACTCCTTCCCGACAACGCACACCCGAACCCTTACCCTCCGGCTGGCGACCCAGACGCAAAGATCCCCCCACCACCGGAGTCCTTTCTCCGCTACTCGAATAATTGGCGCGACGGCATCCGCCAATTCCAGCTGGATCTCCAGCATGGTCGCTACCATCCGGAATGGCAGCGCCAGGCGGAGAAAGCCGTCGAAGAGAGGGCGGCTGGGAAGTTTGATCGGTTCAAGGAGGAGGAGTTCGAGGAGTTCTGGGGCCAGAAACAGAAAGTCGACCGGAGGCTGGTGGCCGGACAGAGCTCCCAGGTCAAACTGAAGATGCTCACTGATCACGGAGTGATCTGTGAAGGCGATATCTTGAAGTATTCCCGGGTTTTCTCCACAGGCAATCAGAAGGTCCTTGTGGAGAAGGAAGCTAGGGTATGTGAAGCCTCCTGGTGCCTTCCCTTGGTCGCATAGAGGAAGTCCGGGTTGCTAACCCCTCACCAGATAGTGAAGATTGAGGGCGCAGACCTGACCGTCGCCGTCCCGCCGGGGCAGCGTGTCTTCCTTTCCTCTGCGCCGGATTCCGCGATAGGTTCGACGAGCCCAACAAATGGAGAGAACTCCAAGGTTGACACAAAAACCACCGAAGTAAATGGACGACAGCGGGCCGGTGAGACCAACACAGGATCGGAGCTGAAAGCCGAAAAGACTGAGGCTATCTCTCATCATAAACGCGCGTCAGATTCTGAGCTCCCTGACAGCAAGAGGCAGCGCTTGGAGTCTCCGAACACCAATGCAACTGACAACCTGGATTTGAACAATGTGGAAGATCAAACACCTACGGAAAGTTCACTTTCTGAGGGCAAACCTCAGTGTTTGGAGTCTCAAACCAGCACTACAAATGGTAGTCTAGACCCGAAAGACATGGAAATCCAGGCATCTACGGATCAGCCGCTTCCCAAACCAGATTCCAACCAGGATAGCCCAAATCCAACCGCGGCTCTGCCTACAGACCACGGCCAAGACGCTAAGGAGATTATAGTCTCCAACATCCAGGGACTCAATGCATTGGCCTCGAAAATCATAGAAATAGATGGGCGGATCAAGAAGGTGCCAAATGGTAATGCTTGGAAGGAGTTCCGAGCTCACAGAAACAACCAGGACATGGGGAGCTTGTGGGAAGTCAGACAAGCCTGGTTTGTGCGCGAGAACAAGAAGGGAACATCAACATAATTGATGTGGGTACCGTTTCGACCGAGCCTGGGTGAATTCGATCTAAACACAGCCTGTTATTGGACTAGTCTAGGATAGTAGAAATCGGATGAGATTGGCTGGCTGACAACATGTCGCCATGCTTTATTAATCGATTCATGAACTTGCTTCAGGTTGCTTCCTGACCAGTGCCCATGCCGTCATCCTTGGGTATCCGGCTAGTATCATCGGCCGCATAGTCAACAGCAAAGCTAGATTGAATGAAGTCCTCGAGTTCTTCGCTGACCGTCTTCAACTTTTCCTTTACACTAGCAACACCCTCCTGGCCCACAATATGTCGCGAGGGTGGGTTTTCATGGCCCCCAATTGCCGTTATAGCATACACGGTCTCGGTGACCAGGACTTCCATGTGCGCAGAGCTGAGCGGAGGGTACGTGGAGATGACATCTGGCGCAGAAAACGGACCGTCTTCGACAGGATTACTTCGGTGGGAGCTAACCGAGCCATTTGCTAGACCCGTGTTACGAGCATCGTGGTTAGGCAGGCGAGAGACGAGACGATTCAAGATCCCGCGGAACAACGGCGCATGGTTGACTGAGGAAGAGTAGACGGGGGTGATTGGAGGTACACTTGTAACCAGATTGGTCAGGATTCCGATTTCAATGCTGCACTGGAAAATGGTAAGTTTGACATTGAAGGGGGCTATCTCGTATGCGAGACTCTAGAAAGTGGTGACAACATTAGCGACGATTATGTATTCCGTATCCAGAGAAACACTCTTACATCGCAGAATCCCTCAAGAGCCCAGCCTGCAGCGCAGTACATTCCTAAGCCTGGTGTGCCGATGTGAGCAGCTGCTTGCTGTTAGTGTGGATGCTCAGTTTCGAGAGGCTTGTGCAAGCTCTTACTTATGCCAGAAAGAATCATGATATGCCCTGACTTTTGTCTACGCATATGGGGAAGTGTCGCCTTGATGATGTTCAGAGGGCCGAAGTAGTTGATCTCGAACTGGTCCCGAACCAAGTTCAAGGTCTGCTGGGAAGCTGCTAGCTCTTCCACTGTACCAATGAGGGCTATGTAGTTGGTTAGCGGGAGATGCATTGGGTGTGAGGTCGGGCGTGTTGGCTGACGTACCTTGACTTGTGCAGCAAAGGAGAATGTCTACTCTCCCGAATGTCGCAACGGCTTGCGCGACCACTGCTTGGCATTCACCGACCATTCTGCGAGATGGATGTAAGCATGCGCCATACCTAATAGTGAACGAAGCGAATAAGATTGACCGCGCACCTTATATCGAGGGGAACAGCCATAAATCGCTGCCCCCATCCCTCGTCGCTGTGGCTCTCGATCTCGGCCAGAAATGCGTCGAAGCCATCGCGACGACATTCGTCTCGATCTGACTCTGAGTACGCCCGTCCTACCAGAGCGCAGTCACCATGCTTGAGAATCTGGCGAGTAACTGATATCCCGATAGGCGAGTCTCCAGCCGTGATCACCCATACCCGTGGCTCATGATGGGCAGGAAACTGAGGGCGGGAGTAATCGGGAGAAGGATGATTGTCCGTCATTGGAGTTTAGGCCGACATTCGAAAGCCCAGCATGTCGAATTGCGCGACGAGACGCCCTGCAATACCACGTCGTAGACCCCAGTTGTAAACAGGGTTTACTTGGTTTTCGTAACGTGGGGCGGAATCTCTTTGCGCGGGGGTGCGTGCGATCTCCGGTGCGGCGGTGATAGTACGGAGTAGATGGAGATTGTAGCTACACAGGTCGGTCGGCAAGACCCGATTTATGAGTATGTCATGCTCGTAGCCCGCCCGGCGATAAGACGGACCCGCAAAAACACCCGGCCATTCTGGGCCGGCCATCGCTTGCCTCCGCCGCCGTCCTTCGCGCGTGGCCTTTTCTTACCTTCTCCCCTTCTCTCCTTCCCCACCTCGTTCTTGTTCTGCTGACCAGGTGCGATCACAGCCGGTCAAAAATGCCTGAACAAAGACAACGTAGGGAGGAGGAGGGGCTAGGCGTGAGTACATGCCGCGTCTTTCTGCATTGATTCAACTCCCAGTGGCTGACACCTTGGTTTCTGCTTTCTAGTCCGGCCTCAGAGGCGTCCTTCAGGGCCTGGCTGTCTTTATGTTCGCCAAGTTCATCATGGGCCAGTTCATGGGCGGCAATCAGGAAACCACTGTCTCTGGCGCAAAGTCAAATGACGTGCCCAGTTTTGCTGCTCGTCCGCCTCGCAGCCAGATCCCCAACTACAGCCACATCCCTGACCTCGTCTCGCCAATCTGGCCTACCGATAGTTCTCTCGACATGAATATCTATGTCTCTCCTTCCATCGCTGTGCCAAACCTCAAGACTCTCCCGTCTGGCTCACTTGTCTTGGAAGAGAGGAATTTCACTCTCGGTAATTACAGCGACACCAGGGAAATTGATACCACCATTAAGGTTCCGAAGGAAGTTCAGCGCAACGGTACACTCTGGGCACACTTCTTTGTTGGGCTGAGTGGACATCAACTTGATCCTGCAGCAAAGGACTATAGCACGGATAGCGCAGTTCACTTCTATCGCCCGTTGAACCAGTACCTCCCTAAGAAGAAGGCCAAGAAGCTCAAGAGCCTGCTTGCCTCCAACGACCAAGCTGCAGAGGAAGAGGTCGATGACACCCCAAATGTGTCAATCGCGTCGTTTTATCATCCCAACTTCACAGTTTCTTTCATTCCTGACTCCGGGGCCCAGAAGTATCGTCAAGTTCATCCTGCCATCAGACACCACATGCAGCTGGAATCCAGCGGTGCGAGGGATGCCACCGGACAGAACGGGTGGTACTACCCAATTGTTTTCCTTAACACATTCTGGCAGCTCAAGACCCATATGATGGAGCTTAACTCGACTGTTGACACTGTCCCTTTGCGCATCACCCTCAACAATCTGCAAAATTGGAAATTCAACATGATGGCCAGTCTTGATGCCAACGCTAAGGAGACCGCCCGGCAGGCTGCCTTTGGAAACGCTGCTCCGGGCGGCAGCGATGGCTCCGAGTTTGAAATGATCAAGGAAGTACTATTGGACACGAACATCTGGCTTCTGGGAACCACTGGTGTGGTCACCATTCTCCACATGGTTTTCGAAACTCTCGCGTTTAAGAACGACATTGTAGGTTATGCGTAACCCATGCTTAGGCGGAGTCATTTAGTGGAGACATTACTAATGGTTGGATCTGCAGTCTCACTGGCGTAAGAAGAAGGATGTCGTCGGCACTTCCGTCCGCACTATCCTGGCCAATGTGTTCATGCAAGCTGTTATCTTCCTCTATCTGATGGATAACAGCGAGAATACGTCCTGGATGATCCTTGCCAGTCAAGGCTTCGGTATATTGCTTGAGGCGTGGAAAATTACGAAAACTGTAGACGTGCGCCTGCGCCCGCCGCCAGCTGGATCGTTCTTTTCCTTCCTACCTTACGTGGTGGTCTTCGAGGACAAACATAAGCTCAGCGAGACCGAGCAGAAGACGAAGGAATATGACGAAATCGCGTTCCGTTACCTCTACATCATCGCCGTGCCTCTTCTCGCAGCATACGCAGCCTACAGCCTGATCTACAACACTCACAAGTCATGGTATTCCTATGTCATTGAGACCCTCGTTGGAAGTGTCTACGCGTACGGCTTCCTGATGATGGTTCCTAGTCTGTATATCAACTACAGACTGAAGGTCAGTAAATAGTCCGGGTGGAATCGACCTGTCTCCATTGCTAACAAAATGATAGTCTGTCGCTCACATGCCCGGCAAGGCGCTGATGTACAAGTTCCTCAATACTTTTATCGATGACCTTTTCGCATTCACTGTCAAGATGCCATGGCTTCATAGACTCGCCACACTTAGAGATGATGTGATTTTCTTTGTCTGGCTTTACCAGGGCTGGAAGTACAAGGTCGACTACACCCGTGTCAACGAGTTCGGCCAGGGAGGAGACAGTGAGGATGAGGACGAAGCTGCCCCGGCTGAGAAGCCCAAGGTTGAAGCGTCAGCTACCGCATCTGGCAACCAGAAGTCCAAGGAGGCGGCAAAGAAAAGAAAGTAGGGTGATGCTTGTCATGAGTCTGCGAGTGTTCCAATGAAGGAAACGTGCTTGGGAGCATCGTGATTGCACGGCAGAGGAGTCTATCTTACTCAACATATTCTCATGGATCTCTAAACCATCAATCGCCCCACACAATGGCACGTGGCGTCTTCTGAATATAGAAATGTATTGAGCCGACGCGGTCCGTAATAATTCGATTTGCATTGTACCCGGAGAATGAGCTCGGCGACCTATATAAAAAAATAGTATATTTTTCTTATGAATCAACACACTGAATCTCTTTCTGAGTCTGATGCGATTCTTGGCCTCTAGACAAGTGCAGTGCTGTAGTGTGCGCCGTTGTTGAGAGACATGGAGCTGAACGCTCGCCAGTTGATCGCCAAATCTGGTAAGGTCTGCCCAACTCCGAATTCCCGCGCCTCTCTTCCAGATCTGCGAGTGCGACCCAGTTTATTGGCAATCAAAGCCTGCATACGCAAGAGAAACCATAGACGGGACTCTAGTCGAGAGTAGCGGGTGTTATTATCGCTGGTTGTTCTTTGTGGCAAATCAGTCAAGTATCGTGCAGTTGACGCGACAAGTTCGAATTCGCGCGCGGCGCGACTTGGATGATCTAGAACAACAAGGCGTCGGTGCAGCCTGACATGCGCTAGGAGATTTCGCATTAGAATTACACTGAAGACATTCGCTCGGATCGATAAGAAAAATAAGACCACGATGTCGTCGGACTCGGATAGAGGTTTGTCATGAACCTGACTTTGGTTGACTATCAGTTTTAATACCTAGTCCATTCAGGCTCCGAAATCGCGCCAACTAGCCTACAGGATGCGATTGAGCATTTAGAAGCTGGTAAGTCCCCTGGCAACCGATTACCTTGAAGCTCTGTATCTTTAACTCTGGCCAGTTGCTTTTGTTCCCTCGAAGCAGCGATACACGGATGCTGGCCAGCTGGCCAAAACAATAGCTACACGCGCCTACGAGAGCGGGATTTCTCAGCTTGGCCTCGAACGTCTAATTAAAGTCCTCACTAAGAGCAACCATCTTGATCAAGGAACAATTACCACTCTGATCAAAAACTTATATCCACAAGAACGGATATCCTCAAAGATCGTCACCCAAGTTGTATGCTGCCTAGGACCTGCCAAGACAAAGCCCAGTCCGGCGACGCAGGCTCTGCTTCTGCGATGGCTGATTCTTGTATACGATTTTCTGGATGATAGGTCCCACCTATTAAAGCTCTATGCGGTACTCTTCAATCATCTTGACATGATAAGCTTGCGAAAGCCTCTGTGCCACCTGCTCTCGCTTATCACCAGGCGCAAACACGTCAAACCTTTCAGGATCCAGGCACTGATGGAGCTTCTCGGTGCTTCTGGAGGTGACGATAAAGAGCTTCTTACTCTACTCAGGGCTTTCAAGAACTACTGCCCGGATGTCATTGTGGGCGATTTTGTACCTTCAGGGCGAACAGCATTGTTCTTTAAACACCCTGATCCTGAGTGGACAGCTCACGTAAGACAGGTCCAAGAAACGCATTCGGAGAAGCTTCAGGCTACTCAGCCGTCAAATTTCCAGGTAGTGCATCGCGGACTCGTCAAGCGAGGGAAAATGGAGGTTATTGTGCCTGATGTCCAAACATCGCGCGTTTTCTTATACCATACCGCGTTGGAGGAGTTGCGCAGTGTGGAACACTTTGTCGAAAGACTTGATCGCATTGAACTCCCTAACCAGATAATATCCATGATGGGAGACGCTTTGGCTCAGAAGTATCTCTTTCTGGCTCAGCCCGAGGCTGCGCACCAACGTCTGAATAATTGGCTGAAAGGCTTCCTTGATGATCAATTAGACCGCATCCAGAATCATGATCAAGAAGGGCTAGAGTCGCTCGGACACATTCTAGACCTTGCACTGAACTATGCGCAATATACAAAGGTATGGCCTCCGGCCCAGTTTCGTCTATCGTGTATACTTACTCGACCACAGGAAATACCCCACGCCTTGCTCCCATTCCTGCAACAATATGTCCTTCTGTGGAACGGCTATGACAATCAAGAGAAAGTGCTCTATTTACTATCATATTTACCTCTCCAAGAATATGAACCCCTGCGGCAGGAGTTCTTACACCATGTGGAGGCCTCAGTATTAGACGGCACGCCTCACTCTCAATCGGTTCTTCTAGACTTCTACTCTTTGTTGATCCGTCGATGGGGTGTGCGCCTGAGATCTCAACCCTTCAGCGCCCATGAGTATAAGCCACTGGGGCGCCTTATCTCACACGCAGAACTCTTGGCTTTGTCGAGTCTCGAGTCTACAATCCAGCCTACAGCAGACGGCGGAAGTGAAAGGCCAAAGCCTGCTACATTGTCCGTCCTTGATTTCTACTGCACCTTGGCTGAATTATTTTCGCATGCATCGTCGAATGGCAGCATCCGTCTTACGATTCCTCTCGCTCCGACAGTCTACACCCTTGTATTCACCCCGATTAGCTCGGTTATATCGATCATGAGCTCAGTCCTTGCAACCTACAAGTCGTCATTCGAAGCTTCTCTCACATCTCCAGCGTTGCAGGTCCCTCACTCTACCGACTCACTATATCCGACAGACCTTGTGGGTCAATTCAATGGATATATAATGGACATCTGCAATTTGCTCTGGCGCAACCGCGGACTCAACTCGGAAGACCCTAATGCACTAGGTTGCCTGATTCCGGCGCCCACAGTCAACGCCCTCACTCGGTTTATCCGCAATATGAACGATAACTCACGGGACAAAAAGCGAGAAGCCAATTTCTTGTTCACCATCTCATCTGTATTTTCTCTGAGTCACCATGTCGCTCTATGCAATTTGTCGGCAGCATGTTTTGCAGATATTGAGGAGGATAACGGCATTGACGAGAGTAAACCAAAACTACAAAGGCCCGTGACTCAGAAAGCACTCAGTGCCCTCGAAAAAGAGGGCGGCGTGAAGCTGACCTGGCAGGAGTACCGTGTTCGGATGCTCGACTGGTTGGATGCGACAGGAAATGTCGGGATTGGGAATTTGATGCGCAGCACCATGAAAGCATTGAGGAAGGAATGATTGCTTTAGATTCCAACGTCATTAGTGCACACTAGATGGTGACTGCCTTCAAGTAAGCTTTCTTCGTGATACTATTTATGATACATTTAGTATGGCATTCTAATTCTATAATACAATTCTTTAAGTGCGCGGGGCTGTAGACACCTCAACCAGGGCCCGCAACCTGTCAGAACGCCTGGCGCGTGTTCATGTAAATATCGTTCACGCATGGCTCCTCTCGAAGCTTGCCCATGACGGTCTCGATCTGTCTCACGTGCTCCTCGTCTGTGATATCCACCATAGTGTCCTTGTTTGGGTCCCAGAATATCTCTAGTTCTTCGACTGAAAGTCCAATGGCTTTTGACAGCGATTCTCCCACACTCTTTGTTTCCGTGGGATCTGTGAAGACAATCAGGCGGCCTTCATCATCCGATGTGATATCGGTTGCGCCTGCTTCAATAGCCTGATCTAAATAATCATCTGGGTCCACGCCATCCTTTTTCTCGAAAACAATTCTACCTTTCTTCTCGAACAGATAAATGGTTGGGGTAGCAGCTCCTCCAGCGTTCTTGATAGTATGTCTAACGTCTTGCAATAGACGGGCTTTTGAGTCGGTCTGGCATTCAATCACGACCGCGACGTTATGGGGCAGGATAGCCTCAACAGTGACTTGTTCCAGCGCCTCGCCCGTCAAACTTATGCCCTTTCCCCGCGCCAGAGCCGCTTCAATAACATTCTTAGGTATTCCGGCTCGCTTCGCATTCGAGAGGGCAAGGGTCAGGCGCGGATTGTACTCCGGATCGGGTCCCCACACTAGGCCGAATTAGCATAGACATTACAGTGAAAAGGTTGAGCGAACTGGGATTCTCACAATGAATTGCCGTGCTGATTTCCTTGTTCATGAGTTGACGCTCCTTGCTTTTCAATTTGTCTTCCTTCGCCTTATCGTGCTTGATTTTAGACCAACGGTTGTGTCCTGCAGACCACGGGGAGCTGCTGGTGAAGCTACGGCAGGTAGTGTACGTGAGCTGGTTGATGCGAGCAGCGCGCTGCTGCATCAGGCTTCTGCTCACTAAGGAGGCCATTGTGATGTGGACCGGGAAATATTATTGATTAGCGGGCAGCCCCATTTCTGCTCCCGGAGCGGCATGGAGCAAATGCATCTTTAAGTGCAGTGCACACAGTACAATCGGACCGCATCTTTCAATCTGATAGCGGGGCCGGCCCAACAGTTTCTCCGCCACCGCCCCCGGAAATGAGGCCAAGTGCCCGCTTAAGGGGGCCCGGCCCAATCGACTACCGTAACTACGTATTGTAAGCCTTGGTCGGCGAGTAGACCAACTACTGCCAGTCGGACTCACCTGGTCGCCAACCGTTCACCCCCCCCCTCCCCCTTCGACCCTGTCTCCAACTTCACCCTTCCATACAATATAGAACCCTCATATGGGTGACGCCCTAGGTGGGACGACCGAACCCCAATGTCTACATCCGAAAATGCTACGTCTACTCCCGCCGCCGACAATGCGGCTCCCCGTGCGGAGCTCGACATCAGCAAGCTTCATGCGCTCCCCTCCGAACAACAGGACCTCTACCTCCTCACATTCACCTCGGACTTAGTCCAGCATATATCAGGATTGGATAAGGCCCAGGTGTCGTCGCAGCAGAAATTCTTGAAAAAGGAGCTGTTCAAGATCCTCACACTGCCGTCACCAACAATCACCCGAGTCATTCGCAACAACCTGGGACGCTGCTTCGGTGCTATCTTCAGCAAGGGCGATCGCGGGGTTCTTTTCGAGACAGTGACCGACCTGCTGGGGACTCTGAATGCGAGCAAAAATGAGGCCGAACTCAAAACCAAGTTCGCTGCAGCCCACTGCCTGGGAGAGGTATTCGCAGTCGCCGGAGAGAGTGTCTTTGCGCAATCCGGAGTTGTTGTGTCAAGCTTACTGAAGCTACTCAAAGCCTCGAGCAACCATACGGGATGTCGTGGGTCAGTGTTCTCCGTGCTGCGAAAAGTGGTAGTTGGCTCTGGAGTTCCTGTCGACGAAGCCACAGCCCGAGACATCTGGAAGCAGGCCCGCAATGCCGCAACCGGGGACAAATCGACGTTTGTCCAAGTACACGCATGTCGCTGCCTTGAACAGCTTGTGAACACGACTCCATATTTCGATAATGCGAACGACTTTGATCACTTAAAGACCGTGGTTTGGAAGGCAATTGACAGTCCTGTGGCTCCCGTTCGACACGCCGCTGCAGCCTGTCTCGCCCGCGCGCTAGCCAAACTGCATGCTTCGGACACTCGAATCGCTTCTGTGCCGAAGCCCAAGAAATCCAAAAGACTGTCACGAAAACCAACAGCGAAACCGACGGAAGACGAGGAGGAGGCCGAGGTTTCAGAGTCGTCAACTACCAAGAAAGCAGAACCACGTCTGTTCTTTCTCCTTCCAGACCTCCTTCGCCAACTTTCTACACAATACCTCAAGAGTGCGACGTCTAATCGAGCTCGCGCAGGCATCGCTGTATGCTACAAGCACGTCTTGCGGATTCTAGGTGACAAGACAATTGATGATCGCTACGGCCAGATCGCGACTCACCTCCTGTTCGATCTATTGAACCACCCTACGGTAACGTACAACCGGTTCCGGCTTTTGATGACAAGGAAGTTTGTCAAGAGCATTCTAGAAGATACAGTCGGTCGTGAATCGCTTCGAGAGACTAGCCAACTGAATGCGGCTAAATGGTTGATTAACGATGTGCTCAAAGATTATCCTCAGGTGGTCCAGGAGCGGCGGGAGCCAAGCAAGCACTCTTTGACTAGCGCTTTGAGCGCACTGTCTTCCCTGATTGTATTCCTTGGTTCTGCATTTGCTACTCTTGCTGAACCTTGTCGTGAGGCTTTGCTGCAGGTTCTGTCTCACCCCAGCTACACCGTCCAAATACATGCAGCGCATTGTTTGCGCAATTTCGTTCTCGCCTGCCCGCATCAATTGCTGTCTTGTGTCACCATCTGCCTGAATACTTTGAACAGAGAAGTTGGCCAATTGGGCACTCCGCGACAGTCGCCGCGTCGCTGTGTTGGTTATGCCAATGGTCTTTCGGCCATGCTCAGTACATCTCGGCTGCAACCTCTGTACGGGTCTGTTGATGTGTTTTCCCGTGTATTTACTCAAGCAACCGATCTCCTGAAAATCAGCAGCAACTCCGAGTTACGTGCCGCCTGTACGCAAATACAAGTCGCTTGGATCCTGATCGGAGGTTTAATGCCCCTCGGGCCGAGCTTTGTCAAAATACATCTATCGCAGCTGATGTTGCTTTGGAAGAATGCACTTCCACTTCATCTGAGTAAGGAAAACTCGGCTCAGCGTGGAGTATTGGAGATGAGCTTTCTTGCGCATGTCAGGGAATGTGCTCTAGGCGCACTACTGGTCTTCATGGAGTTCAATAGCAAATTGATCACAGCGGACGGTGCGAAGAGAATTGCAGCAATGCTTCAGAATACAGTTGACTTTCTTGAGGATCTCCCGCGGCAAAAGTCAGTAAATGATTCATCACAGCGGCTCCACCCATCGTTACAGTTGCACGATATCGAAACAATGGTCCGACGACGTGTTCTTCAGTGTTTCTCCAAGCTACTTCACGTCCATCCCTTGAGTCGTGGCGACGTCATCTCTCAATCTAGCCTCTTGAGTCTGGCAATTTCCTCCTTCGCAGATCCCGATGCTGCCCAGGCAGGTCCCTTGGAAAGCTCGATTGCAGCCTCAACCGCGCAGTTTGACACCTTATGGGATCTCTGCGATAATTACGGATTCGGGGTGACAGGTATCACCCGTGAGTACGTTCGCGCGGCGCTTAATGGCAAGAATGACAATGAGAATGGGCCATCATGGTCTGCAGTCGATTCGGTAGATCAAAGTATCGATGACGCTGTAAGTTGAAGACATACGTATCTGCTTCTGACTTCGTACTGACATGAACAGTTGACATTCCCAATCTTTCCTGCAAGCGAACACGACTCGGTCCTGCTCTATTCATCGAGACAAGGAGATTGTCTTGTGGCTGATCCGCACGCAACTGGTGTCGTGAATGCGGCCATCGATCTCTTTTCCGTGGCTATTTCACTGCACGCCCCCAAGGTTCAGGAAAGCAGTGTAGAGCAGATTGCAACATATCTCGCATCGCCCAGCCTCCAGCGAAACCCTGGTCGCAAGGCTGCTATGATAGTCAACGTTGCTGTGGCGCTTCTTCATGCACTCAAAGTATCGGTCAAGGAGATTGGCCCCGGAGCTGGGAGGCTCAACCCCGCCACTGATAAAGTCCTACAGGAGCTTGTTCAGGTGAGACAATAGTGTATGTAACTTTTGCAGATAAGACGGAAAGATTAACGATGACAGAAATTCGTCACCGATCCCGACCTAATCGTCCGCACAGTCGGCGCCGAGGCGCTTGGGCGGCTGTGCGAGAGCTCCGGCAACACCTTCACAAATACACAAATTAATTGGCTTGTGGATAAAATTGTTGAAAATAGAGAGCCTAATGCCCGTGCTGGTTGCGCTGCTGCTCTAGGTTGCATTCATTCCCAAGTCGGCGGCATGGCAGCTGGTCTGCATCTCAAAACCATCGTTGGCGTCTTAATGTCTTTATGTAACGACCCTCACCCAGTGGTCCACTTCTGGGCTCTGGGTGGTTTAGAACGAGTTGCGAACTCCGCGGGGTTGACCTTTTCGCCTTTCGTCTCGAGTTCTCTCGGAATGCTCGCTCAGTTGTACAACGCGGATACCCACAATGAGGAGGCCGCGACCTTGGCTACATCCAATATTGAGATGACCTTCCTTACTCCTGTGCTCATCAGTCGCTGTGTTGACTCGTTAATTAATGTGCTGGGACCTGACCTCCAAGACATTGCGAAGACGCGAAACCTCATCCTCACCCTGCTCAGGCAATTCCAGCTGGAGGACAACTCGGCCCTGGTCACGGAGAGTTCGAAGTGCCTGGATCATCTCTCACTGTATGCGCCGGCATACGTCGACTTCTCTGGATATGTCAAACGGTTGCAGGTTGAGCTTTCTGCTAATAATCCTCTCATGAGAGATGTGGCTATCCGAGGTCTCAGCAATCTGATGAAAAGAGATGCCGCTTCTGTTATCCGCACCGCCACTCCGGCGCTTGAAGAGGAAATTTGGCTTGCGTTTGATGATATGCCTGACAATCCGATTCTGAAAGGCATGATCCAAGATTGGATGCAGCAGACAGCGCTCGAAGAGACGGAGCTTTGGATCCAGCGCTGCCACAATACCTTGACCAAGACGCGCATCAAAGCGGAAGAACCCCCTCTTACATCTGCTGTGAAGCCATCGGCCAACGATATGCCGGATGACGAGGTTGCAGGTTTTGCGTCCGCAATTGCTGGTGCCGGACAGTCTGACGGAGCCCATGACGCAGTCTCCGGACAGGAACTGCTAAAATGGCAAACGCGGAACTTTGTTATGAGTTGTCTGAGTGAACTCCTGTGTATCGTACAGGAAGCGATTCTGCCTGATCAAGTCATTCCCGCTGAACTTGCTTTACAACAAAAGGTCGGAGACATTGTCAGGATGGCGTTCTCGGCCTCTACAGCAAATGTGATAGAGCTCCGCATCTGGGGACTGAAGATTATCGACCAGGTTCTAAGAGTATGATTCCTGCCTGTTCCCGTCTTCGGAAAGATCTTACTGACATACGGCACCAGATGTTTGGAAAGACTCCAGACCCGGATTTCACGGAGGCGTCTCTGCTCGAGCAATATCAGGCTCAAATTGGATCGGCTCTGACCCCGGCTTTTGCTGCTGACTCGTCTGCCGAACTTGCGTCTGAGGCCATCAATGTCTCAGCAACATTCATTGCGACAGGCATTGTGACGAACGTAGAGCGAATGGGCAGGATTCTGAAACTTCTGGTTCTTGGCCTTGAGAATTTCTCTAGTGAGTGTGCTCATCAAGCTTTTGCATCGGTGTTGGCTAATGGACCCAAGATAACTTGGATACGACCGAAATCGGCGAACTGAAGGGGCTTAATTCCAATGCCAGGGTCATGGTTAAAATGGCGTTGTATTCAGCCTGGGCACGGCTGCAGATCGCTAGTATCGAGCAAGAATACCTGAACGAGGTCGTTCAGCCATACCTCACCAAGCTCACGCCCCTCTGGCTCTCCTCTCTTCAGGAGTACGCACGGTTGAGATTCGAGCCAGATATTTCGGGGAGCCTGGGCACAGGTCCATTAGGGGGCGACTTAGACGAAGTGTACGCTGCATTGAACCGTGAGACACTCTTGAAGGTATGATGAGACTCGATTGACACATGAACTTGCTGTATATTTACTTTTTCTTTCCAGTTCTACCAAGATTCCTGGTTGAACCTTGTCGATGCAATTGCTGGGTTGGTCGAGAAGGATATTGATTTTGTCTTTGACGCGTTAGACGGCAAGTCCGATCTTGAGGAGTCGAAAAAATCGGATGAAGAGGAACAGGATGCGCCGAAAGGAGAGATCGGAAGCAAAGGCCACGACATCAATTATCGCGACGAGCCTGTCGCTTTCTTTTTTGTTCTCTTTGGTCTTGCATTTGAGGCTTTGGTTGACCAGTCCACCACCCCGTCACAAAGACTGGAAATCCTCCAAGCACTTAAGAGAATCCTACGACCAGTGATCTCCGGCAACGCAATCTATCAGGACGCTATCTTCTCAGAGACAATGGATTCGCTTGACCGCCTTGCTTTGACTGAAGGCACCCCTATACAGAACGTGATCGTGGAAATTGCACGCAACCTCTCTTTAGACCATCCGTCAGCAAAGGGAAGCGAGGGTCGAGATGACCATCTTTCCGATGACATCGAACAGCTTTTCGAGTTGACGAGAAGCATCATCCTTGTCCTTGCGGGACTACTACCTAACTTGCGAGAGTCCACGCCTCTTGCACGGTTTAGCGTTGGATCAGAAGACGCCTTGTCGCTCATCCGGCTCTCCCTCTCCTCGCTGGTCAATGTCGCCTCAATATTCCCTTCCATTATCCGCAATGACCTCAACGCATGTATTCTACATATCTTCAGTACAATTCTAGCGACGGGCCTATGCCAAGCCGAAGTCGTCCCCCAAGCGCTCCCCACGTTCAAGCACTTCATCAGCAGCGTCAGCAACAACCGGGACTTTGGGCCAGACGACCCCGAGAACCTGGCCGTCGTGTCCCGCCAGTTACGCGGTTGCCTGACTCGCTTCCTCACGACGCTGACCATCGCGCAACGGCGAGAGTCCGAGTCGTCGTTACCCTGCGCGAAGAATACGCTTTTGGCGATCGCTATCCTGCTCACCACCGGGGGTCACCTTATCCCACCGCACGACCCAGTCATTCCCTGCGTCCTAGACGAACTACTCGACTGCCTCCAGGACGTTGGTCTCGCCAACGTCGCCGCGGGCTGTATTCGCTCCATCCTCCTCACTTCTTCCCCCAAATCAACCACCAGCGAGAGCATTGCCCGCTACCTCACCCCGCGCCTCATCGGGTTCTACGTCGGCTGTCCCAAGGAGAACGGCGACGTGGCCGACGACCCGGAGAATTCTAGAACTGTCATCGCGCGCACCCTGGTCTCCTGCGTCACGACCGCCGTCTTCTCCGCGGACGCCACGCCCACCGCCATGTCCCTCGTCATGTCCGCCCTCCTTGCCCGCGCCGACCGCGAGGGCTCCGCCGTGTATACCGAGACCTCCGCTCACCTGCTCGAGCTCGCCAAAGCCAACCAAGCCATCTTCCGCGCCCTGGTAGCCACCATGCAGCCCGCCCAGAAGACCCTCCTCGAGGATATCCTGCGCAGTGCCGACGCAACCTCCGGCGCGGGGACCAAGCAGGGCCGCGACCGCGCCTACTCGGACCATGAACAACAGAGCATGCCCAGTATTGCGCTGCGGATGGACTTCTAAGCCACGCACGCTATCCTCCTCCTTGTCCTTTTCCCCGCGTATATTCAAAACCTCCCTCGGCCATTTTATTCTTGTCCATCAATTGCGAATCAAACCCTTGTTGTTCTCCCCATCGTTTCCTTCATCCTGCACTTGAGAATTGTATTTTTCCTGTTCATCTTGCTCCCGTCCTTTTTCCTGTCTATTTGCTGTGATGTGACTTTGTTTGACCCCTCTGCATATTTTCTCTATCTTTTCCTGTATAATTGAAAGAGAAGTGGAGAAGGGAGCTATGACGTACATGATTTCTTGTTGATTACTTTGCTAATGGTATATGACATTCCATGCGCCAGGATGATATGTGGAAAAAGGCTTTGAGTAAAGAAGGAGGAGGGAATTAAGACTCTCCTCTCTGCCGACTTGCTCTGTTGTACGCAGATCATGATAACAAAGTCTTTTGCGCGAATTTGTTTTGATTTTGTTTGTGGCTCTTGTTACTTTTTTCTGTTCCCTTCTTTGCATATATGAAGAGGTTATAGACTAAGCAGATACGCAAGGGGATTTATAGAGGCGTGGATGATTGTTGATAGAACATAATGCGATGTGAAATGTATTTTTTTCTATCTATACGCTCAACCGGGCTATTCGGATGCGAAACTTTGTGAAGAAAAGAGGGGGCGATGGGGTATCGACATGAGTCAGCGGCGGAGTAGCGGGTGGTCAGTTTGGGGGACAGGACAGGACGAGTGAGTATGTATATGTCTAAGGTAAGATCACAGATGCAAGGAGAATCTAATATGGATATGGAAACAGTCAAGGTTGATCGATCAGGTCATCCGTCAGACCCGCCAAGGAAGGGAGAGAAAGAAGTCTATGAAGTGGGAAAAGTGGTTATACAAGGGAAATAAGGGTGTGTCAATTAGAGGCACTGGCGAGATTCAGGCCTGAGCCGAGGTGTGGTTCACTTAACCCAGAGACTCGCCCAGATGGATCATGGTCGGGGCCGGTGTCGACTTGGGCTTCCGGACGGGGTCCGGAGTGATGACCCGACTTTCCTTGGCCTCGTTGGGCGGCTTGTCGGCTTTCTTCTTGCTCTTCTCCTCGCTTTTGCGCACGGAGTAGTACTTGAGGAAGAGGATGATCATGACTGCTGCGCGCGTCAGCATTCAACCCGGGATAACAAGACGGGAGGGGGGAGGGGGAGGGATCGGTGACTCACAAGCACTAGTGGCGATGGCCATCGCCGCTCGCCTTGTCAGGATCCACCGCAGACCTTCGATCTCGCTCTTGCCATCACTATTCAGCGACACCGTGATCTTATAGTTGAGCTCCTGCACCGAAGTGTCGATGTTGCGCTGCTGCTCGCGCGTCGACATCTTGTGGTCATTGAACATGCCCTTGATGTCGTCCTTCAGCCCGGCGAGTTCCTGGTTCAATCGCTGGGAGAGGATGTCCGCCTCGTGCTGCAGCTGGGTCCGGGACGCGCGCTGCCGTTGCATCTCGGAGCCTCGGGCCATCTGCAGCGAGGATTGGAGCTCCGAGCACGCCGCCTGGAACAGGTAGGATTCGTTTTCCACGTCGGACTTGGAGGTCAGGCTCTGTCGCGCGAGGTCGAGGTTGCTCTGGAGGATGCTGCGGACGGCCTTCATGATCGTGATGGATTGCTCGTCGGAGAAGCCGCTTTTGGAGAGGTCCCGCACGAGCGAGTAGGTGTCGAAGTAGTGCACGTAGGGCGCCGGGGAGAGGTTCGGGGGGTTGCTCGTCGGGTCAGGGGCGGCGCCGCCGCCCGTTGTCAGGTAGGAGGACGGGGACGGCATGTGGAGGACGCCCTCCAGGGGATTCTGCTTGAGGATGTGCGGGTTGAACTGTGTTTCCTCGGGCGAGTGGCGCTCATTGTTGCTATTATTGGTAGTGTTGTTGTTGGTGGAGAGTATGGGGACTGCCTCTTTGCTAGAGGCGGCGGTGGTGGTGTCTTGGAGGTCGGAGATCGTGGGCTCGGTGTCTTTCTTGGGCTTTGGCGTGGAATCCAGCTCCGCCTTCTCTGGAGTCACGCTGCTTTCACTGGCCGGTTTTGACTTCGTGGCTTTATCTTTGGGTTGGGGAGAGTCGACCTCAGGAGCTTTGGCCTTGTCCTCCTTGGACGATGACTGTTCTTGCGCGGCAGGACTCGGAGCGCTGGTTTCCTGGCCTGGGGATGCGGGAGCTTGTTTCTCAGAGGAACCGTCTTTGGGCTTCAAGGGGGGAGGGAGGTTGGCTTCTGCGGCAGGTCCGTATCGTCGATGGTAGGTTTCTGGGGCGTATCTTCGACCAGTGTGGAAGGGGGCTTGCTGGTTGCTGGAGTATGGAGCGCGAATGGAGCGGTGGGTCGCGGGTTCGCATGATCGGACCGCTCGCATGAGGTTCGGATAAAGGAAAGGAAGCCTGGGAGTGGCCATGGTGAAGGGATTGAAGGCTGAGCAGGGACAGTAGAAGAGGTCAGGGAGCACTGCGACTGCGAGCAACAACCAGCATGAGAATGGTCAGAAGGAGATGAACGCATTGCCTTTTCCCGCGGCGAAGTCATTGTCACCGGCGGAAACGTGACGTGGGCGGTGAGTTTCCCCCGCGGACGCTACTCCTATTATGGACATCTATACAGGGATTGCGATTGGTATGGAACCTGTTCATTTGTGCAGTTCTAGTGTGGATAATATAATGCCTTTATATACAAGAACAACTGTACACCTTATGCCTCGACCTTCTCTGCCAGAAGACCGAATAGAAGGTAGGTTCGCTTCCAGTGCTCATGGGCCGCTTTGTCAATCTTCTTCGCAACCTGCAATTGAGGTTCAAGCTCTCCGCGAATCGTTTCCAGTACGTCCGCCAAGTGGCTCGCCTCCGAGTCACCAACTTCAAAGGCAGATTTGAAGTAAGAGGCGTCAAAATATAGCTGGATCATATGGTCTTGAAGATATTTATATGGGTCAGCGATCTTCGTTTCGGCCTTTTGCTGTGGAGTCTCATCCCCGTTCGAATTTGGCGCTTCGCCATCGTTGACTTCCGCTTCAGAATCAGTAGCCCCATTCTGAACAGAAAGTGACTTGAATTCTTCCATCCTAGAGGCAATCGGTTTGACAAGTTCTTTCTGTACAGTTCTCTTGAAACATCGAACGGTCGAGGCATCCCAAAGCCCGGGGCCATATTGACTCATACTTCTCGCTAGTCGGCGCAGGAATTTGAACGCCGATGGTGACGGTTGCACAGGGATTGCTGGGTCACCTTCCCAAAGGGAGCGACCTGGGAGTTCTCGAGCCTTTTTAGTTGCGCTAGCTGGCGAGCTCCATGGCCTCGTGTGCGCCACTATCTCGGCAGCAAGTATCTCTTGTAATTGAGGGATAACACTATCAGCGAATGCGTAGCCTACCGGGATAAAGTCGATGGGTAGCTCTCTCTGGATTAGTCTGATGAGCTTGAGCAGAAATGCGACCTGCTCATTCAGGCTCGGATCCTTGAGCGCTTTGAAGATCTCGCAAAGGGAACGATCAAGAGTCTCGAAAGCTTCCTTGATAGCAGCCTCGAGAGCCTCACGCAGCAACCGGGGATCATCATCAGTCAAGATTCCCGGAATGTCCACGTCCAAGTCTTCGTCCTCGCCTTCATCGATAATATCAGACCATCGAATTCGGCGCAAAGCGTCGATAGAGCTTTTGGACTTGTCTACCGACACAAGCCAAGCTTGGTACTTTCCGAGAGATATGACAATGTCCCCGTCTCTTCCCAAAAGCCTATCCACGACAGCTTCTTTGAAGTAAGCGGAGCCATCGGAGTAGTCGATTGAGATGAGATGCTCGTCCCAAAGTGAGTGGGAGTATGTGTGATCCAAATTGCTCCAGCCCGCGACGGTGGATGCAATACTTTGGCCGAACTTGTCCAAGTCCTTTGCTTGGTCCGCCAGAATACCGGTGAGTCGTTCGTTCAAAACAGACCTGATGCCCTCCAGCACCTGTAGAGACGAGTGGGCGGGCGTTGAGCTCCGGGAGCCTAACCATAGTTCTAACACTTGTTCACGAAGTGTAAGAAGTTTAGAGAAATCCGACCAGTTCTTCAATGACTCTCGAGACCCCTGCATATACTTGTCGAAGGCAGCTTCTGACCACGACTTGATGATGTTATCGACTTCCGCCCTGGACAATTCGCTCAATTTGATCCAAGGGGTGAAGTTGCTGACATCTGAAGTTACCCATCGGCCTAGGACACCAAGGTCCAGATCGTCTAGGCCGCAAACCTCGGGGTCTGTGAGAAGTGGCCGCGCTTTCAACTTGTTTAGTACGTCGGACAGCCGCCGCGAAAGTAGGACCTTGGAAGTTTGTAACGTGCGAATGTAAAGGCGCAAGCTGTTCAGGATGTTCTCGCCTGGAGGGTCATTGAGTTCGAGCTGGCTCCCAATAGCATCTAGACGTATTTGATGGAAGTATCGGATCGCATCGTCTGAAGAAGAGCTGGTGGCTAGGCAGTAAGCAGCCAGCGCTTCAATGATCTCGTCTGGCGTTGACTTGGCAGGAGCAAGGCGCTTATCGACTCTTCGCAGCAGGGTTCGGCGGAGGGAAGCGAGTTGATTGCGGAGGTTCTCGACGAAGGGCGGCACTGTCGGTTGTTGCGATAGGGTCTTATGAAGCAGCCGTGAGATGACCATGAGCTTGGCGATGAGTAGGAGCGGGCCTCGCCGTCTGAGGAGCCTCGACATCGACACTGCGGAGCGATGAAGTAAGGCAAGCTGGCCTGTGAGAGCTCGCTCGGGGGAGTCTGGTACAAGCCATCAGTATATAGCGAATCAATCGCGCGCTTAGAACGAGCTATACCCTTATTCGACGCGACTGCCTGGACATGGGTGTACGTTTTCTCCATTAACCGCGGGTTACACCTTCGGCCTATGTCCGCCAGCGTTGAATCCACCTCCTCCATCTCACGATTCATAGAAACGATCTTCTCGGCGGTCCCCACAAGCTCTCTATATCGCGTCCTATATGCACAAGCAACAATCAGCCGCCTGTCAATCCAAATCCCGGGGCGACCACGGCATACCCAACCAGAGCTCGGAGTCTCTCCTTATTGCTCGCAATGTCCCGCCGCAGCTCCTGCTCCACGCGGCGCACGGTTGGAATTGGATATTGGAATGCATCCTGCCATGATTTCAGGCTCTGAGGATCCGGACCATCTGAAGCCATGGGGAAAAATCACCGAGTGCTTGCCAAAGATGGTCAATGACTGCCGAAGAACGGTGACGCCGATAAGGCCGGGGGTCCTGTCGATGTTGCTACGCAGGCCAGAACGAGTGGATGACGATCTGTCGTGCCTGAGGCAGCACGTGGCATTGTCCGTCTGGTACTCCGTACTCCGTACACTATTCCCCATTTGGCAATGAACTTGACTCACTCCAAGAAAAAAAGTGGCTGCCCCGCAGACTCTCTTTGCGATCGACAAGGGACCATTCTTTCTGCGGATACAAATCTCGCATCTAACCTTGCATTACTTGCGCCTTTTTGTCACCATGCCTCATATTGACCCTCCAGAGACACCTGCAGCAGAGGGGACTCCCTCCGAACCCTTGACAAGACTACCCTTTCCTCCGATTACATACTCCCACATCTTGAACTGCTCGTATCACAGCTGGCAACCTCGGTACGTTCGACCCATCACCAGCCAGTCAACTCTGGTTAGGCGTACTGACTGAGACCCCTTGCATTCTGCAGGTACCGGTCGTTTGTCCCCAAATCCCGAGTGATTCCCCTCAGCACCCAGTTCGTCTCCTACCTGCGTGCCGACGGTATTGTTCTGCCGCCGGAGGCTGCCCCGCCCACAGACGACGACGATGAACTCGACACCTTCTCCGACGATGGCGAAGCCGAAGAGGCAGACCCGTCAGTCGAGTGGCCCGAGATTCACTCCCAAATCAAGTCCACGATCAGCGAATACGGGGGGAAAGTGACACCGAAGCTGAACTGGAGTGCTCCGAAAGATGCAACCTGGATGTCGGCCACCAACGACTTACAGTGCCGCACGCCCAACGACATCTATCTGCTGCTGAAGAGCAGTGATTTCATCACTCATGACCTGGAACATCCCTTCGATGATTGCGTTCCCAACGCTGCCGCCGCTGATGCCGCAACTGCCGATTCCGCGTCCTCCGAGACTCCGCCTGAGGTCCCCTACCACCTCATCCTCCGCAAATACGTCAACTTCAACCCGTCTCTCGAATTCCGGTGCTGGGTGCGCAACCGTGTGCTGCTCTGCATCTGCCAGCGCGACCAGAATCACTTCGACTTCCTGTTCCCCATGCGCGATGCGCTCCGGTCGCGTATCCAAGCGTTCTTCGACGACAAGCTGAAGAGCACGTTCCCCGATCCGAGCTTCGTGTTCGACGTCTACATCCCGCCGCCCCACGAGAAGGTGTGGCTAATTGACATCAACCCGTGGGCCGAGCGGACCGATTCGCTGCTGTTCAGCTGGCTCGAGATTCTGACGATGAAGGACCCCGTCGGTATCCTGGAGGAGGAGGAAGACGATGGCGCGGAAGAGCAGTTCGTTCGGTTGTCTCTCCGCGGTGCCAACGGTGCAGTGGAGGAGGAGGAGGAGGAGGAGGAGGCAGAAGAGCCCGAGTCCGAGTCCGAGTCGGAATCCGAGAACGAGGGCGGGGACGATGACGATGCCCCGCTGTTCGCGGAGTTCCGGCTGGTGAAGCGTGATGACCCCGAGGCATATGCTTTCACGACGCCACAGTACTCGGCACATAAGTTGCCCAAGGAAGTGGTGGATGCCTCCCTTACGGGCCCCGGGGGCATGAGCGAGTTCCTCGGGCAGTGGCAGGATATCCTTGCCAAGCAGACCCAGGAATCCGATTCGGACGAGTGATGTTTTTTATGAAATGAAATTACTAGGTTAGGTGATGGTGTTCAGGTTTCGAGGGCGTTCTTGAAAATAGAATCTGTGATATCAGAATTAGGCTTTATGAATTCAACCATTGTTGAGCTGTTTACAGTACAAACTCATGACCCTCTTCCCGGCGCTTGAAGGATGTATCATATGAGCCCGGCGCAGCGCAATACAAGCACAATCTCTCCCCCACCCCCCGCCCCCCCCCCTCAAGGATCATTCAACAACCCCAACCCCTACAATTTATGCTTCTTCTCCCCCGAGGCCAACTTCCGAAACTCCTCCTGCGGCACCCCACTAAGAAACCGCTCCAACCCAGCAAACACCTCCAACCCATTCTGGCGATCGAGCACCTCCCTCCCGGGCCGCCTCACCAATTCCTTAATCCGCAACAGACTCTCCTGGTTCAAATGCGTGCCCAGCCGCTCCTCCACCTCGGCGAGCACCTTGCCCAAAAACCCATCGGAGTCGTCGACGCGCCCAGACTCCGGGGCCACCACGGCGTTGACGAACCCGGCGGCGACCAGCGCCTCGCACGGGATGCGCCGGCTCATGAGCAGCGCCTCGTTGGCCCGGGCGATGCCCAGCCGCTCGACGAAGGCGTGCGACGCCCCGCCCTCGGCCACCAGCCCCAGCGAGGAGAACGGCGTCAGCAGGAAGGTGTGCGGCGCGGCGTAGATGAAGTCCGCCTGCGCGATCAATGCGGCGGACAGCCCCACGGCCGGCCCGTTGAGCGCCACGATCAGGATCTTCCGGTGGTGCGCGAACGTCCGCGTGATGTCCAGGTTGTTGGCCACGAACCCCCGGAGGAGGTCGCGGCGCGCGCTGCTGTTCAGGCTGCCGCCGTTGGGGCGGCTGATGGTTACGTCGGCGCCCCTGGGGGTTTTTTTTGCAAGGTTAGTTGGGTTGGGTAGTTGGGGCTTCGGGCGCAAAGCAAGAGAAACTCACGCGGAGAAGAATCGTCCCTTGCCGGTCAGGATCGTGATGTAGGTGTCCTTGTTTGCGTCGGCTTCGCGGAGCCGTTCGCCTAGTAGGTAGTAGAGGTCTTGGTCCAGGGCATTGAGTTTCTGGGGTCGGTTCAGCGTGATGACGGCGATTCGGCCTTGGTAGGTGATGGTGATGAGGCTCTCGTCCGTCATGTTGAATGGGCTTGTATCGTCCTTATGTGTAGGGCGATGTGTTGCGGGGGGAATTTCTAATGCTGATGTATGTGTCTATGCACTTCCTCCGGTGAGTGAGACAACTTCACACGACCTTGTGCGTTGAAACCGTTATGCAATGAGGCTAAATCAGACCAAATTCATGCACTGAACACGAAGTTCTACGGAATAAAGGAGCAACGGAAAGGAAAGAGCAGGTAGTTATATCTATTCTGGGGAAACACTGCGGGCTAAGTAGACGGGGCCAGTCTCCGCTGCTGCAGAACGCTAGCCCTGCTTATGCGGGGAGGTTCCAGCGGGCCGAGCATAGGAAACGAACAAGCCGAGGCTCACGGCACCGCCGAGTATTCGTACATATGGTCACATGACCTTCTAAGCGGTGTATTGCACGTGGGGTGTTTGCTGCGTTTGCACGGATCCCGGGCTTTGCGGCGGGTTCGGCTTGTCAGAAGCTCCGTGAAGATAATCGATTCGTATCAGACCATTGGAGAGCATCACCAAAAGTTCCCGCCCCGGAGACTGACTGACTGACTGGCTTGAATCCGGACAGACAGACTATAACCAACGACATCGATATTCGTTCAAGAAAACACTTCCAATACAACCACCAAGCAAACCCGTATATACGGCATCAGACTCTCATACATCCCATCCCCCCCTCACACTCCTTCCTCCCCTCCGCCACAAATCGCACAAGATGTCTTCCATCCTCCGCAAACTCCAGGGTGGAAACCTCGAGGTCTTCAAGGTAATCTCCGCTTTCCTACAAGCATAATTCATGCCGAACACCAACCCAATTCTAACCCTTGTCACCTGCGCACCAGTTTGGAACCTACATCCTCTTCCCCATCGGCTGGATGTACTACTTCGGCACGAACCTCGACGACCGCTTCACCGTCAAGGGCTTCTGGCCCACCGCCGAACAATCCCACAAGATCCCGCTCGAGAAGGAGGAGATCGACCGCGAGCTGAACCGCATGCGCATGAACGACGCCGTCCGCCGGGAGCGGAGGCAGCGGGAGGCGGCGGAGGCGGAGCTGCAGCTGGCTCAGGCGCAGTCTCGCGCCCAGACGGAAGCATCCGCAGAGTAGCCTCCCTCCTTTTCGAGAGTGACTTGTTTTGTTTGAGCGGGATGGGAACCAAAAAAAAAAAAAAAAAGGTTGCGTTGCGGTGTGGGTGGATTAAATGCCAGGCTTTGCCTTGACATCCTGACCCGGAGCGAAAAGAGATTTATGCCTGGGTTGATTGTTTGCGTTGGATTTCCCAGCCGGGGAGAGGGTTGGGGTGGGTTATCAGTGTCCGTGTCCGCTCCGATATGGTGAGGTTGGTACCCTCGATTATGTACTATCTCTGGCTGGGGGTGTACTTGTTTTTTCTCGTTGTTTTCTCTCGTTGTATAACACTCTTCTCTGAGCATGACCGGAGTTGTATATTTGGGATGGAGGGCTGTTTTTGCTTTTTGTTCTCGGGAGTTTTTTTTTCTTTAGCTGCAGACCAAAATTGTACTTCAATGCTTAATGGTGGTGTATGTTCGTCTCGAGTCTCGGTGTCTGCATGTCCGAATCCCACGGATACGCTGCGCCGTACTGGGGGTATGTAGTCTAGTTTACAGTCTGCGTTACAGGACCAAGCTTATTCTCCACGGTGCCATCCATGAACGATGTTCGGCCAAGTGGCCTCGGAGGCAGGCACAACATTCGACAGGCTCTATAAGGATATTCACTCATAACAATAGTAGCCTCGATACAGTATGGACAGGAAGACGAGTGAAGGTGGCGGGCTTTAGAAAAAAAGGTCACAAGGAAGAGGATCTAACGATGATGAACGCCAAGAATGCGCCGTCCCAGGGAAGATTGTATCGCTCAAACGCCATGAAACAACGTTGCAACAGTATCATGAACCAGGAGGTAAAAGAAGCTGCGCTTTTATCGTGCAATGCTGATGCAATTTATGCTCGAGGACGAATAGATGTGGGGTGCAGCAGATGTGTGGGGGGTGGATTAAGAAGCGGTAGTAATGCAAATGGTGATAGCAGAAAGAATGGTAGTAGGCCCCAATGGTATCACAGCTGGAAATGCACCTCAGCAAACAAAGAGCATCGTTGTTTCCGAACTTCCGCAAGCCGAAGTCCGAGAAGAGGTGGGGAGGTAGAAGACACATCAGTGCGGAGACCAAGGCAATGAAGGAGGTCAGAGTTCGGCAATCGAATCAGTGACCGTGGCAGCTTGGTTTTTCGCGGTTTCGTAGAGGACATCCATCGTCTGGGTGCCAACTTCGCGGAATACTGAACTGATGGTCGGAAGATTCCCGGAGATGAACGGACGTTCGCCGACCCAGTAGTAGTATAAGTGACTGTAAATGGCTCGGATATGATCGGGCAAATAGACGTAAATGCCGGTGATAATCATGGTGAGGAGGGTGAGGAGGAGAGAATCTTTTTGAGTTCCAGTGTTAGCGCGCCATATCCTGGGGATGGGGACATGGTTCCTTAAGCATAAATCGCTTCGGAGGGACACAGCTTGACGCACTAAAGATGAACTTTTCTGTAGGGGTGAGCATATACACGGCGAAAGTCACCTCATACTGATAGATCTTCAGTCGCACCCAGCGCACGAGATTCGTGACAAGCCAAAGCAGAAATGTCATTGCTGTGGATCCGCCAATTGCGAAAGCGTTCAAGCTGACTGAGGAGAGTAGGCAGCTGATAAGACTGACTGAGAAATATGGTGTAGCAACCAGGCGATGGTGATGTGGGGAGAGTCGGCTTCAGGGGATCTATCGCGGGTGCTCTTAGGAGAGATGCACTTTGTTGAGTGGTGGTTGAAGAAGGGATGAGAGCAAGTGGTGCCAAGATCTACCAAGCATCCATGATCTGACAGACAGAGAAACTGACAGCTGAAGCGAAGCGACGAGCTCAGGAAGTTATAGTCTAGGCAGACAAGTAAATGGCCGATAGGTAAGCGGGTGAGACAACGGAGTGCGGGTTGAAGGAATCTCCGTGGGACAAGAAAAGGTTCACAAAAGACTTATGCGCAGCCAGTTGAGCGGATAAAGGGCCAGTAGGAGTACAACTGTAGAAGTAGAAGTGGCAGGTAAGTTAACTTCTTCCCGTCGTGTCTCCTGAAAGTGGGGGGGGAGGGTGGGTTGAGGGAGTGGAAAGAAGAAGAACAGCAGCTGTAGAATGGTTGGGAAATACGTTAAGATTGAGTAGCCTCAAGGGGAAAAAAAAGCAGTAACTTAGGGAGCGAATGGAAGACTAAATCGAACCCCCCGTCAAGTCCATGCTGGATCTGGACACTGTTTCAAATTGGCCGCAGGACACTAAGCAGATAAAGTGTCTACCACTAACGTTACGGAGACCGCAGCATAAAAGACTCAGGTTCCACTAGTAAGAAGGGTCCAGCAGCCAGGGTACTCGAGTGCATCCATTTTATGCGCAGTTTCGCTTTCTCGTACTCGTACCGTGACAGCGAGCTTGGTTCCAGTGGCTGTGCTCGATGAATGATTGGCGTGTCACTCCATGAGTCCACAGAAAAGCGTACGTCAGCCTTTCCACTAAGTTAGCAGAGGATTTTCTATGGCTGGACAGAAACAATCTAGAGTGTAATTCAAACCTCATCGGGAGTCCAGGACACACGACCGTGAGGGTCCCAGATGCAGGTCACTGTTCGACTATGAGGAATCGTTGAATGAGTGTTTGATATATCAATGCGTAATGAAGGTTGTCAAAGTTGTGGAAGAAACTTACTGTAACTGGCACTCATGTGTGCTGAGTCGGTATGGTAAGGGCCATACCATCAATACATTACAAGCAAGAAGAACAATCATGAGCATTCCGAGTATATTGTAGGCTTACTCAGTGCTCCGCTCCGTAGCTACTCCGGCCATTATTACTGCCACAGCTCCTTCAATCACCATGTTTCGTCCCTCACATATAGCTCGTCATACTAGCCCCTTCACACTCATCTCGACTCCCAATCTCTTGCGGCGGTCATTCTCTCTCTCCGCCCTCTCTCTGGCCGACAAGCCACTCCCTCCTCGCCTAAAGTTCCAAGATGCCGACTTGACGATATCTTACCTGAAGGGCACCGGTCCCGGTGGTCAAAAAATTGTACGTCACTCTCAGGGAGCGCTTTGGAAACCTTCCCCCCCCCCTCCCGTACAGAGCATCACGCGCTAACTCGTCCGGCATTACCGGCCCAGAACAAAACCAATTCCGCCGTCCAGATTATTCACAAGCCCACTGGCATAGTCGTCAAGTCGCAAGCTACCCGGTCGAGGTCGCAAAACGAGAAATATGCTCGTCACATCCTAGCGGATAAGGTCGAGGAGCTTCTGAATGGGGACAAGAGTCGTGCCGCCATCAAGGCTGACCGCGCGCGAAAGAAGAAGGCAAGTAAGGTGAAGAAGGCTCGGCGCAAATATCGGGAGCTGGAGAAGGGCCAGGAAGGAGTAACAGAAGAGGTCGAGGGGGTGGAGAAACCTCACGATGAGGAAGACAACAACGCGAGCAATACTGACTCCCATCGCCATGAAGAAGACAAAGCCAACGAGCTCTCAGAAGCACAGGAGCTTGAGCAGAAGAGATAGACAAGCCTATTAACCATCATTTCCTCGAGAGTTACAGCAGGTACTGCAGCTTTCTCGTTTTCTCCATAAATTCTAGATAACGCGCTTTGAAACGGCGTGTTTATCGAGATGAATACGCGCCGTACGTGCCGTTGTTACATACAGATTGAATCAAATATAACCATTATAGCAGATTGAAAATGTTCATTTATAGTTCATCAGGACATACGGAGAGCTGCTTGCTCCCACATACTATTTCCTCTCCATGGTTTATTTTAAGGGGAATATGCAAAAATTTGAGGGACGCCAGCAAAGTACCCAGACTTAGGATGACAACCTAAGTCGAAGTTGCTTATGCGATGTAACTGGTGAGCACGCGCTTGGCATCCTCACCTAGACGCTCTTGAACGAAGCCAGATATCCGGCCACTTGATTTAGCGTCCGCTTCCTTCAGGTACTTGCCCGTCCAGACCTTAAGATCAGCACCGGTCTCGGGCCAAGGATCACGAGGCACGGGCCGGATGCTGTTCAGCGCGGTGAAACCGACACCAAACGCCATGTCCTCGACGTCATGCTCAGCAATAATGTCATCCTTGCTCGCAGGAAGAGGAGGAAGCTCCAAAAGTTTGAGAAGAGCCTCGCAAGTAAAAGCCCATCCCTTCTTATAGCGGCTAGCAAATGCCTCCGAGTTAGCCAGAGTCTTGGTAAATGACAGCACGGCAGTCTTGCGGTCCAAGGGACGGGCGAGCTTCTGCGTCTCTGGAAGAATGATGTTCAAGTAGATAGGCGTGAACAGGCTTTGAACATAGATTAGCATGCGAGCTAGCGGTTACTAGGACGGAAAAATTCTTACTCCGGTTGTACCTTGTCGACCACTTGGATGAAGAAGTCGGCGCTGTAGCCCTTCTCGTCCTGTGCAGAGACAAAGTGGAAGAAACGAACGAATCGAATAGTAAGGTTCTCAGTCTTCGAATTCTGGAGACGAGTGAGAATGACCTGCATGATGGAGACGAAATACTGCTCAAGCGTCGCACTGCGAAGCTGTCAGCAACATGTTCTATTGTGAGTTTTTGCTTGAGTGGTCAACCTACGGAGGGAATCCTGTAACGACCGCCTCCAACAAGTCGAATCCATAACCCTCGTTGGTCTTGGTGGAGAGCAACTTCTGGAAGATACCAAGGATAGGTGCAACTTGGTCATTTTGGATGATGTACTCAGCACCACGAGGAATAATGCTGGACAACAGCCGCACCAGCGCCGGAATATTACCCTTCGACTCCCACATGACAGGCATGAGAATAGGTCCAATCAGGTTCTGGTAATAGCTCGGCAAGGTTCCGGAAGGATTGGCCTCGAGGAGAGCGGCAAAAAGCTGGAAGATATAAGGCATGAACTCTATACATATATCAGCAACAGTCCGTGAGAATTTATGCTTGCAGACTATATTACCTTGAACGTCACCTTGTAGAATTTCAGCAAAAGGCGTGTAAAGAGCTTGCTCGAGTTTCTCCGGATTGCTAGGGGCGGCAAAACTAGGGAAAGGTCAGTGCTTGGAGCGCGGACGGCCAAATCGCACACATACCGGATAAAGGCACCCAAAGCTTCGAAGTGGAAGTAATAGAACCTAGGGTTACTGGGGTTGCGGCTGATCACAGTCGTGATGTTGATCAGGTGTTGAAGGACACTGTCGGTGTGGGGAACAACACCCTCCTTGATGACGATAAGGACTCTCATGGCACATCTCATCAGGAACTCATTCTCCTGAACCTTCTCGGGAGCGGGGTCCTTTTCAATCAGGGAGAAAATGTGTTCTAGTAGATCCTTGGCCAAGGGAGTGATAGTGCCAGGAGCGATGATTGGCTGGCCCTGGGCATCGGCAAGGTAAAGAACTCGCTCGACAGCAATAGCGGCGTAGCTGTACACAACGAAGTTCGAAGAGCCAAGCTGGTTGACAAGCATAGGAAGCACCTCTTGCCACTGTTCCTTGGTTATGATGCTCCGGAAGAGGTACAAATACTTGATGGCATCCACCTTGAGAATTGGGTGGACTCCCTCACTGTTCACAAGATCGGCAGCAAGGTGCTTCTGGAAGTAGTCGGTGATGCTAATGAGCGAGTTCGTGGCTGTTACACCGTGGCTGGCAGTGGCAAGTCCCTTGGCTGCGATTGCGGAGTAGAGATAAGTGGCGGTATCCTTGGCCTTCCAGTTCGAAGCAGGATCCTTGGCATACTCCGCAAGGTAGTGCTCCGTATACTTGAGGACAACAGTAGTAACGGATTCTTCGAATCTCTCCGACAACCGACGCAAGAAGTCGGTGGCGGCACGGCGTCTGGTATCGCTGTCGGAACCCTCAAGGTCACGACGGATGAACTCGATGGGCTCATCCTCGAAAAGCTCCTCGTCGGATTCGCGCAAGCTAACGTTGGGCAAAATGACCTTCTCGATGATCTGGCCAAGTGTGCCTTCCGCTTGGAAGACAACTGCGTGCTCAGACATGCCAGCAATGGAAGTCAAGAACTGCAGAGCTCGGCTAACCAGAATGTCGTACTTGGTCTCCTGCCCAACGGTGGTCAGGAAGTTCCAGGAGCTTTCGACAAATTGGCCGACATGAGGCTTGAACTCATCCATGTACTTCTGGACATAAAGAGTCAAGACTTGGAAGATCCCGGCGCGGGCGAACTCCAATGGCCCGGCTTCGGTGTCATCATCGGTGTGCAGCAGTTGGTTATCGTATGTGAGGTACTTAAGTAGAAGTGAAGCTATCCCTGAAATATTTTCTTCGAACATTGGTGGAAGATCGTGGCAAGAGAGGTCATACATCAACTTGACCATCAAGTTGAGCTGGGTAAATCCCTGGATGAGATTTTCTTTGTTGGCAGTGTTTTGTTGGAGGAAAGCATCCAAGCCCTAAAACCAATCAGCACATGAACACCGCAATTTTATAGTCTTGAATAGACGGTAGGGCATTCCGGAGTATATGTACCTCGAACAGAGCCAAGAAGGGACTGCCGAATCTCTCGAGAACGTGATTGATTTCACTGTATAGCTCATCCGACCGGAACAATGGTCTCCATCTCTTGAAGATTGAGTGCGCGACTTGGAGAACGCCGTTGTTGACAGTGGGGTTGGTCGGTTGGAGCCTGGAAACAAGATCCTACAGAAGTCAATTGAGAGCCCTGCAACGAAAATGCGACGGCCATAACTTACATCCACGAGGGTATCCCATCTCTCCCAAAAGTCACTATCAGCGATCACGCTGACAGCTTCTCCGAGCTGGCTTTGGATGCCTGCAGGCACGGAGATCATCAAACTGATTAACTCCCGCTTAATCGTGGCAACCTCGTCCGCTTGGAGCTTGTAGTTTCCATCCTCGTCGGTCCAGTTCCTCTTGATGAAGTTCTTGAAGCAAAGCGAACTAGCCAAGCGGGTAGTATAAGGGTAGGTAGCAGAGGCAGTAATTTGGAGAAGCTGCAAAGAGAAGCCCGGCTTTTTCTC
This sequence comes from Aspergillus aculeatinus CBS 121060, assembly GCF_003184765.1. Classification (NCBI taxonomy): domain Eukaryota; kingdom Fungi; phylum Ascomycota; class Eurotiomycetes; order Eurotiales; family Aspergillaceae; genus Aspergillus; species Aspergillus aculeatinus. Next base: position 228,720 of record NW_020291489.1, read on the forward strand.
CTCCTGGCGGAGAGCAAGTTCGGCTAGGGAAAAAAAAAAAGTTAGACATATGCTTTGCGAAGTGCATGAATGACCATCAAAAGTGTTTGATTGAACAGAGCACCGAAGCGAGATTGCAGCATCAACAGGAGGATAAAAGACAAGACTAACCTTGCTTGTTTTGCCTTGGGTCCAAACTTGCCTCAAGGAGCTGCGCAACAGCCCCAAGACCGTCAGCCATTGTGAGGAGTGGGGTAGTGATCAAGCTGCTCAGGCAATGACAGAGATGATAGAAGGTTTATCTGAGAGTCAAGGGGAAGCTTGCTTTCAGCAGGAGACTGTCACTTTTTAAAGAAAGTGGGCAAAGCTCCGTTTGTAAACCAAATGATATGTTCAGGCAAGATGGTTTAAGGTCGGTTAAGTGAGAGGCGGAGGGAGCTAAAGTTCTGGTTTGGGCAGTTTGTTTGGCGGTTGCTTTGCAAAATCTAGGCGGTGAAAGGTAACCCACCGCGGGGTGATTTTGCCTATTCAGGGTCAGGTGATCATGCGGATCAAACCCTTCCCGACCTCCGCCAGATCATCATCATCGATGCTCTGAGGGGAAAAGTGGCTTGGCACTTTCTTGCTCTGGATATAATCTAATTTCATTTAATTGTTTACTATAGTTTCACTCAGCTGTGTCTGTGCAAGACCGCTCTCCTCATACTTGAGGATATAGTCACTGCCCGCCGCAGAAAACCCTAGCTTTCTACTGCGGGGTATATTTGTCTATCGATTCAAAGAGGTCGTGACAGTTCTTAAGTGTAACGCCCGATCCAAGCCTCATAACCATTCGCGGACCTCTAAGCGTTGTTCGAATCTTCATGTGACCTACCAATGGTATGTGATGTGAGAATGCGTGCGAAGTGGAACACTGCTCTAGACTTTGCCTGCTTCAGCTGACCATGGCATCTGTAACTCCCAGTCACGGCCCGTTGCTAACCAGTCATCCGCCAGCTATACGACCCGTTGCCTTGAAGAGCCAAATATAGCCCTCTAGTCTATAAGAACGCATGCAATCTGACGATGCTGCAGTTCCCTCTCAGTTTCAAAACTCAAAAGCAATTCTCGCCGACGTCTCCTATTCCCTAGGACTATTCACCTCAGGTCGTTTTCCTTGGTGTCACTCGCACACAGCAGTAATTTCGGGCCTCACAATCAACGGATGAGCGCGATAAAAGCTTAATCGGGCGAGAGAAAGCATCAATGCATCGTGGAAGCGTGGTTTCCAGCTCATCCGACACCTCGGGTGCGCGGGATTTCGATGCGGCACTCCGAATCTTGACCCAGAAGCAGAATTTAGGGCATGCTATCGAGGAGGCGGAACAAGTTGCGAAGTCGGTTCAGTGGTACACTCCGGAACAAGCTATTGCTCTATGGGAAGCAGGAGCATATCTGGTTCAGAATGAGAGCTCCCCAGAGGCTCGACGCAGTGGTTCGCTGCTGCTCGAAGCTGTCGCGGCACGACAAGATCTGTCCCCAGCAGCCCGGCGCACGATCTTCGAGTCAATATCAAGTCCTTCAGAAAGCGATGTCACACCAGCCCGTGTTCAAGCTTTGATAACGCTATCAGACCATGGCAGGAAACTGGAATTCGCCGCCTCTTCTGTCTTTCCCGTGATATCTGCCTGCCTTGTTCCACTTTATGAGGTTATCTCTTCCGTTCGGATGAAAGCAAGAAAGGTGAAGCCGGGAAAGACAAATGGACACGCCTTCGACGATGCCGTTCTGGATGACGTTCTGCAGTTTGTGGTCGATCTTATCACTCTTCAGCGGAAGCCCCCTACCAGTGAAGAAGTACAAGCACTGTTAGAACAACTTTTCATCATTTGCAAAAAGACAAGCGTTGCTGCAGATATCAAGAACTCACTCAGCGTATTCGATGCGGTCATTCTTTACGCAGACGTGCCCGATGGAAGCTTCATTCCTCTGCTTGAAGTTTTGTGCAGCATTCACGCCTCTGTCAAACCTCTGTCAGGTCCGACGTCAAGAGTTGTTCGAAGTTTGGCAAAGTCAAAGAAAAAGGTTGATATGGTCAACGAGCTATATACATTCCTGACAGAATGTTCTGAAGAAAAGAGTCGGAACCTCAACGTTGTGCGGGGAACTGTGTATGTGTTGACGGACATAATTCGTGCACACGGCCAGGACGGGATTCCAGAACTACATTTCGAGCATTTAATTGACTGCTTGAGGAGCGCCACGGTGAAGGATGATGGTCGGCTGGAGGCAGACATCCTGGATTTATGTTTGAACATCTTGGAGGGAGACTTTGTCCAAGTGGCTCTGGAAAAGGACTGGGGCGCGTTCGTCGACCTGATGAATGCGTGTTCGGCCAGGGCTGTCGATGAACCTGAGCAACCATGCCCCACACTCTCTGACTCTCAACAAATCACTCCTAAAGGCAGCGTTGTTGATGATTCCAAATCCAGTATTCTTGCCAACACCATCCAGATAGCATCTGTCCTTGAATCTCTTTGGGATCGTTTGAATAAACAGCAACGGTTAGACTCAACACGTTTCCTCATGAACGCCTGTCGCTTTATCGAGCCTCCACAGGCTGAGCTCGTTCTCGAGACCATGCGGGAGGAGCGGTTCTGTTCTCCTGGGCATGAGAATTGGCTACAGCATTCCCAGAGATTGATTCGCTGCTTCATTCGCTCACGCACCAAGTCCTCCGAGGTTCGAGTCACCGCGCTAGAGACACTGAAGGAATCTTTTGACAGTCCCGAGTCACTTGGCTACTTTGAAGAGAAAGGCCTACTCAAGATCATGCTGGAGAAATTGAATGAGGAGGATGACATAATGCTGCTTGAATCACTGCTCGCTTTTCTGGTTGCCATTTCCATCACAATCAACAACCAGGAATCATTTGATCAGCTAATCCAAGTCCTCAGCTCTCCCATGAGTAAGGACCTGGAGAAGGAAAGTCTCACGGCTTCGGAGCCAACCGCGCTATCTCCTGACCGTCAATCGTTCACTAGTGTATTAGAGTCGTCTCTAGCTAATGTTTGTGCGGCTGGACTTGTGAAAATCTTTCTGCGAACGCTTAACATGTCGGCAAACAAGGCAACCACAGTGTTTGAGGCCTTGCTGAAGATAGCGCAGTCTCCTGAATGGCCAGTAGATTCGCGTCTAACATCTCTCAAACTACTCTACAGATTGCGATGCGATGCCGCCGGGTCTATTACTGTTGTCTCGACTCCTGAAGATGATTTCATGATGCACGTGTCTGGTAGAAGCTTTGACGCTGGCTCCAAGCCCCATGAAGATTTCACTGGTGACCAGAGTGCCGACAACGACCAAGGGCGAACCATTTCAGCCGGTCGACACCTGCCACGAGAGCCCTCAGGCAGTCTTCTCTCCAGGTCAGCCAGACAGAACTCCGTTGCTCCCCTTCGATCCTCCAAGCCGACGCCCCCGTCCTGGACATTTTCCACACCCCAAGTCCTCCCAGAGGAACCTCCGGTTGAGGCTAGCCCTTATGTCTACGCTTACGCGACCGCCAATGCATCCAGTCCGGTCGAATCGGACCCGACACAGAAGGTAGCTTTGAAGGCGAACATGTGGTTGGAGACGGTCATATCACTCTTGCAGCGCGAAACAAATTGGGATATCTACAGCTATGTGCTGACCCACTTGGCAGCTCAGTTACAGAACAAGGATCTGTTCAGCAACGCTGTGCCTCAGATCAAGCTGCTGCGCAGTGTCTTATGTGATCAGGTCAAGAACGATAGTTTTCGTGAACCGCCACCGTCCACTGGCACTAAGAAGACTGATGTTGCCGGGTACATATTCGAGTTTCTATGCGCTTTGATCAGTTATCACGAGCACTTTGCCAAGAGCGAAGAAGATGAGCTTGTGCGCGCCTTCATGATGGGTATCATCGGATCTTGGGGTGGCACTTCTCGTGGTTGCATCCATGCCCTATCTGTCTGTTGCCATGAAATCCCTTTATCGGTGACAAAGTCATTGAACGGAATTCTCGACAAAATGTCCAAAGTCATTACGATGTCTAATCTCGCCGTCCATATTCTGGAGTTCCTGGCCCTTCTCGCCCGCCTACCTGAGGTCTATGTCAACTTGCGAGACGAAGAAATCCGGACCGTCTTTGGTATATGCATTCGATTCCTGCAAACTTCTAGAGAGAGTCGGTTTAAGACAGACTCACCTACCCGAGTCACCCCTGGCGCTGTTAGACTTGGAAGCACCGGGTCTTTGAATTCTCTCCCGGAGTCGTCAGAGGATGGAATGTCCAAGTACATCTACACATTGACATACCATGTCATGGTGTTCTGGTTTCTGTCTCTCAAGCTGCAAGACCGAGCGAAACATGTCAACTGGATCACCAGCAGACTCATATTCAAGGATGAGCATGGGAAGGAAACGGTTGAAGAACAAAGTCAAGTATTTATCGATTTGATGCAGAGAGCCGCTTTCTCAGATCTCGGCGATACCATCCCGTACCCGACATTCCCACCCTCTCCTGAAGATGGTCCCGCGTCGAAAAAGTCCTGGATTGTCGGCATGAGTATCGTGACTGTTGAGACAGCCGGGGTCTCTGGCCTAACCCAGGTGACCAAAAGGCAGGCATCAGGTACCACGTACGCGATGTATCAGCAACGCACCGCACCTGTCCTAGCTCACCAAGTCTCCGCGGCTCCTGATGCCCATCTGCATTCTGACGCCATGCGAACTGCCGTTCTACCTAGTCATGTAATGCTGCAGCTGACCACCACGGCCTTCCCGACACCTACCGTTATGCAGCCCATCCTCTTACCCGATGATGACATGACCCGGCGGGCCCTCAGCAGTTTTGACCGCAATGACATTGTGGATGGGCACAAGGTTGGCGTGCTGTATGTCGAGAATGGCCAAACCACGGAGGCTGAGATTCTGTCCAACACTGGTGGTAGCGCCGACTATGAGTATTTCCTGTCGAAGCTTGGAACCAAGGTTCCTCTCCAGGGTGCCCGCTTCAATACTCAGGGCTTACATGCTGATTCCGATGGTGATTCCACCTATGCCTGGAGGGATCGGGTGACTGAAATTGTGTTCCACGTTGCGACAATGATGCCCACAAACTTCGATCACGATCCGGCCTGCATCAACAAGAAGCGTCACCTCGGCAACGACTTTGTCAATATCGTGTTCAATCGGTCGAATACGCCTTTCAACTTCAACACGGTGCCATCGCAATTCAATTTTGTGAACATCGTCATCAATCCCATCTGCCGGGTCACAGAAGAGGCGGGAGTATCCGACCTGAAGGGATGCAATTTCGACAATCTATTCTACCAGGTGAAAGTCATGAGCAAACCCGGGTTCCCGGAGATCTCGCCTGCCGCCGTGCCCAAGGTCATCTCCGGGAAGAACCTTGGGGCATTTGTGCGGATCCTTGCCCTGAACGCCTCGGTGCTCTCCCTCGTCTGGAACAGCCAAGGTGGCGAGCACGTCTCATCCTGGCGCAACCGGCTGCGCGAGATCAAGAGACTCCGCGAGCGCACCCTCGGCGCCCAGGCGCAGAACCCGGAGACCACCGAAGCCACCTACCCGGGCCAGCGACGCAACACGAAGGCCAACATCTTCTCCGAGGAACTCCCGACCCGCGCCGCTTCGGTCAAGAGTGACTTCTCCATGGACTGGAACGCAGCAGCGGATGCGAACATCCTTCAGAACCTGGACTTTTCCCGCTGGGGACGCTGAGTTAGTCTTTCCCATCATCGGGCTTATTTCCGGCCACGATGAGACATCTCAACGGCGATCCGGTCTCCAGGTGGAAAGGTTCTATTGTTCAATCCAGCATGCAGAATGGAGGAAAGCCTGCTCGGTATCCCGTGACATCGGTTCTCCCTTTTTTTGTTTTCTCTTTATCATCTATGTCTCTTATTTTCCCACACCACTGCCATGATGAACGAAATGTATATCTTAACTTTATTTTCTATCTTATCCTATTCCTATGTCCTGCGGTGTTTTCTTGTAAATACCCCCATTTGCCATGCAGCGTGCAAGAAAAGTTGTTCTTCGATTGTTTGTTCTCGAAAAAAAAGAATCTCTCAAGCCCCCATTTCTGTCTATTTCAGCCTGCTCAGGGATTCGAAACTTTTTGACGCTAGGTTTTGTTCCATTGTCACACACACTGGAAACAAACACTATGTAGTGCGGTTGGTCAAGCCTGGCATCTTATGTCGTCCAGGGAATCGGGTTACTGTGCTCAATTGAAGAGAAAAGTCGATACTTCGCTGTAGCTAGCTCACATGATTCCAGCAGTACAGGCACGCTGAGTCCGGATCATTCAGCTGACAAGGTCCGTGTAAAGGTATCTACTCCCTCTACCCATAGAATCGAATCATCATCCACCGATATACATAAGATAAGAATTCTTGCCCCGTAGGGAGCAAGCGGAGGGGGACAGCAGCACATACACGAGCGCAAATCACCGCGAGTCAGCCCATGACCCTTTCCCCAGACAGACGGCACATCAAGTCCAAGTCCAAACCCAGCCGCGCGCGGTCCGGGAGGGGGCATGGCTAACTTAGATCAAATGCCATGCCACAGAGTGACTGGAACAACGCACTTTGTGTACGGTACGGTACGTAGTACTGGACTGGACATGTACACATCCAACATGCAACAACCACCTGCGCAGCACCGACAGAGACGGTTTGCCAAAGCTCGAGTCCCACCGGGACCGGGACTGCCTGGACTTGCTCTGCCCCTAAGACCAAGAAACCGACACAGCTGCAGCTCCACCTAACTGCTCGCTCAGCCCGAATCCCAGGCCCTGGGTACTCGACAAGGGAAAGGAAAGAAAGAGACCGGGGACGTGGGAACCTTGAAGGGGATGGAGGGGGTTATACCGTGGACCTCGCGCAATGCTCAGGTGAACCTTGAACCCCGGGCTTCCTTCCACACTCGGCTAGTAAGGTGAGCTTGGAGGTTCTCCTGACTCGGCTTGGACTGCGCAGTCGAGGGCTGCTTCACGCCATCGTCATCAGATCAGAAGGGCGACGTAGCGGGGCCGGGACGACGCTCCACGCCACCACTGCCCTCGCCGTGGTTCTCGATAGGGAGATGGTGACTACCCCACATAACGGCCATGGGTTCTACGACCATACCTTCAAGAACAACTAAGTCTCGACTCGGGAAGTTCCAGTCTCCGGTCGAGCTAACACGAATGTCGTCATCGCGTATACTTCAATAGAGATAAAGCGTCCCTTATGCTACCACCCCAACGAATACGATGCGCAACTACAATCTAGATATCGAATATTGGACAAGCTGTCTTCGAAGGAGTGATGGGAGTCAAAATTCATGTACCTGAGTGGCCAGAAACTCATCGAGACGGGCCAATAACAAGCCGCCCGATGCTTCGAAAATAGTTACATACATTACCCAGCTGCATGTCACCCTTGAGGGACAAACCGAGACAAGAAAAGGTTCGGAGCTAGTGGTGGAAGAATAGTAAAGTGGCAGAAGAAACAGTATGCAGAAGGCTCGAAAGAGACATTCAACAAAACCAAATACGTGAACGACTTCTCGACCCTAGAAACGTGGCAGGGCGAGAAGTACCGAAGTGACCAAGCACAAAAGAATCGAACGCCTTACGAAAAGGATGAGAGGGAGAAAAAGAGAAGCATGAATCAAGAAGAGCCAGCGTCCCCTTTGCTGTACACAATGTAACCCAGCGATTGGCCCCTAGCAGATTCGGGGCTCCTGCTCGCCCAACCAATGTGAGGAAGATTGTAGAAATGGCGGCGGAGACTAAGGGGTTTCGCTGGGCATGGTGACGATAACAGGACGGAGGACTTTGCATATATGCATGGTCCCGGAGGACAACAAATCGAAGTCTTCAAATATGGATATGGAAACGAAACAAGCGGTTGGTGGGATATCGTGATGTTTTTTTTCGAGTATCGTGCAGGGAGGCGACGGCAGGTGGGTTCGGTCATTTGAGGGAATCGATTGATAACGAATGGTAGTACCAAATGGCCGCGTCATGTTCACCGGCAAGTCTCTTAATTCCATCGAGCGGAAGCCTCCTTCTCTTTGAGCCCACCCATGCGCTCGATATCCAAGGACTGGAACCGTTCCGCATCGCTCGTTTGATAGGGCGGCAACTCGTCGTTGCAGGGCTCCAAGCCGACACTGCCCGCCTCACTAATCCGCACCACCACCACACGGCCGGACTTGCGCTTTCCAGATTCATCTTCCTCCTCCGGGAAAGTAATGCGAATTTCGGGAACGGGGCTAGGCGGGGGACTCGAAGAGTTCTCAATCAGGCTGCGTTTTTCATCGTAGACAAGGACCGACTCCGTCTTAGCATTGGGCGAAGCGGACACTGTGAAGCGGCGGTGACTGGGTACGCATTGCCCGTTATGAACGGGAAGGTCGGAGTGGTCACGGCTCACCCGTCTGCGACGCAAAAAGAGCAGAGCACCGATCAGAACAAGACCGAGCAGGACGAGCACGAGGAGGGAGATAAGAAGGTCGACCATGGCGGGGGACAGCCCATCACTGCTATCATCGCGGGCAGCAAGCTTCGAAATGGTGTTCAACATTGTGATATGGGTTCAAGGAGTGTCTCCGGTTCGGGCTTTCGAAGAGATCCGGTCCAAAGTGGTAGACGAACGAGGTGGTGTTCGTGACAGGTAGGTTTCAAAAAATCGATGTCGTTCTACGACGGCCGTATTGTGACTGCGAAGGAACGGTGGTAGAATATAGGGCGATCACCTAGGATAGTCTCCAACAAATGATCGTCTGACGAAAGAATGGCGACAAGAATCAGCTGAGACGCTAATCAAGGACTCAGGGTCGTTAGGACAAAAGAGAGAATGTATGGGGTCGGTTGGTCGAGGTTGGTGGTTAGGCGTGTGGTCGGTGATATCTCGCTGGGAAGATCGAGATCGACCAGGCTGGGGGTCAGACGGACGAACGAACGAACGGACAGCAAGGTGAGCAGCTGAAAGAGTGAAGCTGACACCTGCTAAAGGTGGAAAGAGAACGTGACGGTGGTGTTGCAGGAAGATGAGGAAGGAGGAAGAATGAGGGGAGGGGTTGGTATGGGGGGGAAGGAGGAGGAGGGAGGAAGTCGTCGCTGGGGGAATGAAGAATTAGCAACAAGAACGGGAGAAAGGAAGAAAAGCAGAAAAGTGAGTGAGTGAATGAGATGGGGGGGGGAAGAAAGGGTTTGAATGGAGAGAGTGAGAGCGAGAGTGAGAGCGAGAGTGAGAGCGAGAGAGTAGGGGAGTGTCTGTCTGTCAGTGTGAACTGGGCTGGACGGCAGCAGGAACGAGGCGCAAGGGCGCTTAGGCACAACTTAGTCCTTAGTTAGTCCTTAGTCGGACTCCGTCCAAGTCCAGACTTTCGCTCGGTCGGGAAAAGCAAGGGCGACTATTGAGAGACTAACCAGAGTAAGTTTGCTGGTCAACTGGTAATTTCCATCTCTCCGCCTATCGGACCTCGACTGTCCCTGAACCACTTTCACGTTGGCCTTTTTTTAGCTCGCCCCCCTGAACCATCTTCTTGGACTCGACTTCGTACAATAATACTAGGTACACCAGTACTACCCAAGACTATCAGGTAAGACCACCTCCACATCCAACAAATAAGTGAAAAAGAGGAGCAAACAACAAAAATCCAGTCACCATCCCATGTACAAACAGCAGTATCTCTGAGTTTACAAACACAACACCGTGTTGAACTGGTGGAGTGAGACATTCTTCAAGACATGTCGGAAACTCCGGATACCGACTGGAGCAGGAAAATGCCCCCCGTACCTGAATGATCCACTCGCGCCCACCACAACAAAAACAAAAAAAAAAAAACTTTTTCGAATACTTACATCATGGGTCAAAGATCTCTTTCTTTACACAATCGATTGTTGTCTCTATCTGTGTACTCCGACTATACTGTCTAAACATGCAGCAGCAGTGCTGGCCCCAACCACCAGCAACCAGAACGGAAAAAAAAAAAAAAAGCGCATGTGACATCAGAACCACCTGTCAGACTGGACAGTCTCCATCTGTCACTCTTACTGGTGAAACACAACGACGGTTTGGACTCCGTCGTAACCGTTGGCACCAAACCCGGCCCTGACAGCAGCCACATCCACCAGCATCCAGAACAAAGTGAGGTTATTGCGGGGGAAAGGGGAAATATCACGCGACGGTTGTCGTATTCCCCATATCCTCGACATATGACAGCGTAGATTTATTTGGTTTGCTGGGGTTGTCGCATTCGATGTGATAGTTCCAGAAAACAACAACACTACGGCTACGATCAAGGCGGCGTCGATATATATAGTAACTTGACCTTAAGGGATCACGCAAAGGGCCTCTCCACAGTTCACAATGTATGTGTTACCACCCACACTTACACCCACACCTGTGGAAATTACGATGGGTAGTTTCTAAGATATATATAGGTAACACGGGTTGTCTCTCTTTTTCCTCTTACAAACTCCAAACCCGCGGGACGAACCCCTTTGGCTCAGAGACAAAGTGGTTTATACCTACCTACCTTGCACTCTCATCCCGCGAGGCAAACAAAGCTCACGAGCAATGATCATGCGAGATGCTGATTGTCTCGCATTCTTACCATGCGTCATTAATACTCGCTCATGTTGCTACTGACAGCGACTAAATACCTGGGTTCACCCAGTAACCACGTCCCCACATTCCGAATTGCGATCGGAAATGCGCGTCGACCCAGATCCTGATCTTGCAAAATAACAAAGATGCGCATCGGTTCCTCAGGTTGAATGTAACCAGTCGAATCAAGGTGGGAGAGTGTCCACGTTCTCTGCGGCGTGGGTACACAGTTGACTATAATGTCCAGTGTTGTTGATTTGAGAAGACTATACACGAGGTGCGCGGGCTTCTAGATGGAACCCACAAGTGCATACGCTGCGAAACAACTAAGTTGAAATCTATTCACCTCGTCAGGAGAAGACAGCTCCTCGACATTAAGTACATACAGCAAAACGGGACTCATAAGTCACAAACTGCATTTGACACACGCACACACACACACACTGGCCTTCTAACTACCAAATTTATATTTTCACAACGCCCAGAAAGCAAAGTAAGTTATGATTGCCATCATCAGAATCCCTCCCAATGGAACTCCCGCAAGGCTACTAGTCGTACCGCTTCTTCCCCATTCGTAATCCACAAGGTTTGCATCCTATTGCTTGCGAGCAACACTGCGCTGGCCCTGGACGACGGCCTTGGAGACCTCGTCCAGGCAGCCGGCGGCGGCAGCGAAGAAACCGAGGAAGGCCCGGCTGGGGCTCAAGACACGGCTCAGGTACTCCGGGTGGAACTGGACGCCGACAAACCAGGGGTGGTCCTTGATTTCGACAATCTCCATCCGCTCACCCTTGGTGTCCTTGCCAATGAAGGTGAGACCGGCCTTCTCGATCTGCTCGATCATGGCCGGGTTGACCTCGTAGCGGTGACGGTGGCGCTCCTCAATCTGCGAGACCGAGGGGCCGTACATGCCCCGCAGGCGGGACCATTCGGTGTTCTCCTGGAAGATACAGGGGTGCTTGCCAAGACGCATCGTCCCGCCAAGCTTGCCCTTGTCGACCTCGGGCATGTAGACGATGGCGTGGTTCTCGGCCGCCGGGTGCAGCTCCTCGCTGCCGACGTCCTCGATGCCTACCACGTTGCGGCAGTACTCCAGGACAGCCAGCTGCATACCCAGACAGACTCCCAGGAAGGGCTTCTTGTTGGTCCGGGCCCACGTGATGGCCTTCATCATACCCTCCGTACCGCGGTTGCCGAAGCCACCGGGCACCAGAACACCGTCCGCGGTGCATACGGAATGCCACGCCTTGTGGTAGTCGGCGGGGGCGGTTCCGTCCTCCAAGTGCGACGAGTCCACCCAGATGATCTTGACCTTCTTGTGGCAGAACATGGCGGCGTGCTCGAGGGCCTTGGACACACTGATGTAGGCGTCGTGGAGGGAGGTGTACTTGCCAACCAGGGCAATGGTCACCGGGTCGTGCAGGAAATCCTGTCCCTGGGCGAGGTCGACCCAGTCCTTCCACATGCGGCTGCCGCGCTCGATCCGCTCGGGGGCGGGTTGGATCGGCGTGAGATCGAGCATCTGGGTGATTGTGTTGATGAGCTTCTGCTTCTCCAGCAGAAGGGGGACGTGATACGTCGTCGTCACGTTGTGCACAGCGATGACCTGGTGTTGCTCGACCGAGCACATGTTGGCGATCTTCTGGATCGTGCTCGCCTCGAGGGGCTGCTCGCAGCGACAGGCAATCAGGTCCGGGCTGAGACCGGCACTCCGCACGTCGCTGATGGCTCTCTGTGTGGGTTTCGTCTTCTGCTCACCACCGGGTCCGGGGGGGATGACCGGCACGTAGGAGACGTGGATCTGGACAAAGTTGCCCTTGCCGGCCTTACGCTGCAGCTGGCTCAGGGCGTGGATGAAGGGAGCACTCTCAATGTCTCCGACGGTACCGCCCAGCTCGATAATGCAGACGTCCGGCTCGGCGCGGGACTCGTCAACGGGGATCCGGGCGACGCGCTCAATCCATTCCTGGATGGCGTCGGTGATGTGGGGCACGACCTGGACGGTCTTGCCCAAGTAGTGGCCGATACGCTCGCGGTTGATGACATCCTGGTACACCTTTCCCGTGGTGATGTTGTGGTCCCGAGTGAGCGACGTGAGCAGGTAGCGCTCGTAGTTGCCAAGGTCAAGGTCCATTTCACCGCCGTCATCAGTGACATAGACCTCACCGTGTCTGGGGGATGTCAATAAACGGGGTCAGCACCAGAAAGCCGGATCTCAAGATACTGACTCGGTAGGTGCCATAGTGCCCGCATCGATGTTGATGTAAGGGTCGATCTTGATACTGGTAACCGTAAGACCAGTAGTTTTGAGGAGCAGACCGGTGCTGGAGGCAATAATGCCCTTGCCCACGCCGGAAATGACACCTAATTGAGGAGTTTCCCGTTAGAGGATTTGGACAGAGATCAACCCGGGGGAGACAATGAGTTCCAACTTACCTCCAGAGACCAGAACGTACTTCATCTTTGCAGCGACCGACCGTAGAATTTGTGGTGACGACAGACGTGAACGATGCCGCAAGAGGGGTGGAAGGACGAGGCAGAAAAAAAAGTTGAGTGACTCCGATCGGTGGAGCAGTCACGTGGCGGGGGAACTTATCTTATCAAAAAACTTTCCGATAAAAGTAGATTCCCGGGTTGGCCACGACAGGCACGCTCACAAGAGAACCTAGAACGATCTCGCTATCACTTGAGCGAAAATGCCTTAGTCTTGGTTATATAGGGCCAGGAGCATATTCCTGGCAACCCCACCGACTATATCACCGTCCATGCTAGTTTGAGTCATGTCGAGTCACCAAGTTCACCGAATGCGCTTATCTAATCGAACAATCATTCAATAACTAGGCTGAGTGCTCGGGCCGTGACTACTAGTACTAACTGTACTGTACTAGTTGAAGGCAGCACTGCCAATCCCATTGGAAAGCCAAGTCTTCAGCCTAACGGATGCCTGCTTGGTCTCATCGGAGATTCTCAGCCTCGCGCTGTTTCATACAGCAGCCCGGCTGAGAAATTCTGCGTCCCCAGACGGCAATATATTTCTTAATAGCGTTGAGAACTCTCAGGCAAAGTCGAAGTTGAAGCCTTGTCGACCGATGTCTAGTTCAAGAAGCAGTTCCGAGCACAGCAGGCAGAGACCGTCAACATGGCGAAGGATCGACCGTGATGCGACCGACTCAAACAACGAGATATATATGTATACTGACAGTGACCCCGAAATCGAAGGGATATACAAGCCAAAGACTCTTCATGAAGCGGCTTACGAGGATAACTATGAAGCGGCGAAGGTGCTACTCCGCAAAGGAGCAGCGATCGACCTTCTGGACCTGAATGGAGATACTGCGCTCCACATCGCTGTCATGAAGCACTCGAATGATTTTGTACGATTCTTGATCGATCAAGGCGCAGATGTTAACCGCCTTGGCAGCGAGGGTCTGACGCCTCTGCTTCTGGCCTGCAGCCACTTTAATTACGACATCGCAAAACGCCTTCTTGAAGCGGGCGCCGATGTCGACGCCGCGGACGATAAGGGAAGAACAGCGCTGCATCATGCCTGCATTCAGGAACGCGAAGGTATGGTCGACTTGCTCTTTCAATATGGAACTCAGGCGGATCCCCGGGATAATTCCGGGCGCACGCCGTTACATCTTGCACTGGCTCGCCATCAATCCGAGATGCTGAATACGCTGCTTCATCACGGGGCAAATGTCAATGCAGTGGACCCGGAGGGGAGGGCGCCGCTGCATTATGCTGCCAAAGCGGGGTGGACCAGACCAATGCATGCGCTGCTTCGGCCTGAGGTGGATGTCGACGCAAAAGATGCTGATGGAAATACGGCACTCCATCTCGCCTGCCTCGGTGGCTTCAAGCAAGTGATGTGGCTTTTGCTTGAACATGGGGCTAGCGTACACGTCAAGGACTCCGATGGGCTGACGGCTTTGCAACTAGCCTCTAGCACAGGACAGTCGGCGAGTATAGTGCGCCTATTACAGCACTATGAGGCGAAGGCTGATACCGAGAATTTTTCCAAAGCGCGATCGCGTTCAGTCTCTCCTCGGGCCAGACTGCGTATCATGAGATCTACAAGTATCATCTTAGAGCCGAAGGAGGTCGAAGTAGGAAGCGTGTCTAGCCACGAGATACCGCGACTAAGAAAAACAGAGACAGGAAGCGAGCCGAGCGACGATAGATTGGAACCGACTGAGGACATGGCGGTAGGCTCTGAAATAGACTCTGCGCAGAAAATGCTGGGGCAGAATCACTGGGATGGCGTATGTCGGGACAATGGCGACGGCTATATCTTGGCCAAGTACGACGGTCATGACATCTACTGCGACGCCAAAATGGAGTCAATCCATTCATCATCTCACGAGGGCCAGGAGATGCATGCGATCCAGCTCAAACTCAACTTCATGAAGCCCCATTCCTTGAAACATCGCATTCGGTATGCAGAAGTCGACGTGGCCCTCCATGCAACTGACCTAAAAGCGTCGCCCAATATCCGCACAGTCATGCCGCAGGCTGACCGGGTCGAAGTGTCGGAGCAGGAAATCACCACAGGACAGAAGTTCACGGTTGGGGCGAACGGAAACGGCGGACCGTCCAGCGTCAACATCAGCATGGAAGGCTCCAAAGGAAGAAAGTCCACCTTCAAAGGCGTCCGGATAATCCACGGGGCAGTCAAAGACCGGATGCACGCCTCCTGGCGGCTGTATGAGGAGCCAGGGAGCAAGAGCGGACTACCAGAGATAGTCCGCCTCCTTCTGGTGGTCCAATGCAAAGCTGAGTTCGAGCTACGTGCGTCGTTGTCCGCGAGAGCCAGCCATTTCTTCTCGTTCGGCATCCCACGCACGGTGACAGCCAGAAAGGGGCCCGCGTACCTGGTCCCCCCACTGGCGGATATCATGTCGCTCGAGCAAGCGATGAAGCTGAAATTGATACTGGGCGTTGCGGACCGGGCGGCTGTCATGGTCGAGGACGCGAAGAGGTTGGAACAGAGAGTCACTCAGTCGATCAAGGAGCATACAAAGAGGGCTCTGATCATGGAAGCAGGGGCGAGCGAAAGCAACATCCGCGACTGGGCGGATATCGCGGATGCGTCCAGCTACGGGGACTTCGCCCTCCTGTGCGAGAAACTGCTCCAGACGAGGGAGATCGAGAGCCCGGAGGTCAGACCACGGCCGAGGCGCTGGAGCCCTGATCCTGTACCGATAGTGGAAAGATCGCGCTCACGTTGGAGGCGTGAGAGTCTTGACTTCGATGGAGATGACCGAGGATACGCGCGACGAATGCGCGCGAGGCTTGGGGTCGATGAGGCTGAAGAGGCGATTGCGCCTACACACCGCTCGAGAAATGTCCATGGCTTCTCGGCGGTTGGTCCAGGATATAAGGTATCGCGGCTGGCCTAGGGGGTTGTGCATCGAGTGGAGTGACTGTCATTGCTTCAATTAGCATGTGCTACAGCTGTATGATGATGGGGGTGGATATCTTAGCATGAATGTATCTGGTAACTTCGATGATATGGATTTCGATAGGAGGTAGTCAATTTGCAGGCAGTGACTAGTGTGAAAGCTGTAACCTCATAATATACATGATGCACAAGAAGGACCTCAAAATCGCCGGACTTTTGAAGATTTATGTATCATGACCTTTAGTGCATGTGTGATCTAGCTCCATCTGCAAAATCACATCGCATTGTTGGCATATAGCTTATAAGTAGATACATATATCTTGTAGTGGACAGGAGTGAAAGTCCAGTTTGACCAGATCTCAGATTCGAGTATACATGCAGAGCTTTGAGTCTCGTGGCCACTAGTGTAAACAATGACTTTTCAGCTGGTATACTTGCAATGAAAGGCTTTCGGGCTTCTCGCTCTCATTGAGTATTGATATCAGAATCTCACGGCCAGTCAACTTCTACCAGCTGAAACCAAACTGATACTCAGGCAGAAGGAGATCGATTTGGCTAATACATATGACTATCTCTTCGTCACCCATGATGGTTTCCAAGTCAAATGACATCATGTTCCGACAATTCTTTGACAGGCATGACATCTCCCTCGGCCTCAGGCACAGAGGGCCCTCGAGGTGATGCTTCACGGAGCCGGACCTTCTGGCAGATGTCACAACACCCAGGCCCCGGATAGAGCGGCACGGAGAATGAGTCAGTCATTCGCTCACCATGATAGACTGCAGGACTGCCGCCGGGAGACAGAACTCGTGCCGTCTTTCTCTCACTACCGTGTTTCGAGAGCCCGGCCCACGGTATAGGCTATCAAGTCCCAAGCGCGACGGCTCGCAAATGAGCTCATATGTACAAGTATCCTGCGGAAGAAGTCGGATATCTGAACCACTCGGTGCGACGAGTATATGACATACACGGTGTCATCCTCGATCAGATGCCTTGAAGAACTAATTATTTGACACAGTGGCAAAGACAATCACTTGGGCCCCCGGGTCATCGGAGAAGGGATCCCTCCATAGAGTGAACGGGCAGTGAGCTATATGCCTCGCTGGAGGTTGGGAACGCTAGCGATAGCTTCGAGCTTCGTCTTTCTGGCCCGTGATAGAACTTGGAGGTGGAGAGCCATTCACACGAGCCCCGGCCGATATTCGCTTGCGAGAGTCTTGGTGTCCCCCCTCCGGCTCCCCCTCCCCCCCACGGCATGCGTGCCCATGGCATGGATCTACAATCTATGAGGCGTGTTACAGCCAGTGACGGTCCACGGTTGGTGGATTGCTGGGCTACATACGTAGGGTAGGGGTGGGAGGAATGGGGTGGAAGTAATCGCCGCTCTTTTTGATTGAGGGTGTTTTTTTTTTCTTTCTCAAGCCCCCTATTTCAGTCACTTGCGTTTGGGCGGGGGGGGGGGGGGGGGGGGCTAAGGTGTAGTGCATTCAGAGTGGGCATTGTAGATAAGGCAAGTTTGAAGTTGGGGGGTAAGGGTGGGAGATTTGCACGCATGCAAGGTGAATTTGGGGTTGTGCTGTGCTTGGGGGGAGGGGTGTGTTTGTTTTTCGAGACTCCTCTTCAGGAGTGAAAGTCATGTTAGCCTTGCCTCGTAAATGAAACTTATCTAAAGGGACAAAAAAGACAAAAAGATTAAGGCTACTTACAGAGCTACACTGCATACGAACATCCACATGCTACCTACCTACCTACCTACCTACCGTGTGCCATGAACCTACATCCGAGAAAGCAGCAGCCATGACGATGGCAGAGGAACTACAGCCCGACGACCACCAAAGATTCTTCCCCCTCCCGTCCCCTGGAGCTTGCTTGGGGGTTCTTTGGTTCCTCGGCCGTCAAAACGGCAGGGCGGATGAAACCTAAATCGAATGTTACTTGTTTGGATGCAAGGGGGGGGGCGATTTCATGCGTGCCTCTTGGTTCAATGGAGTATGGTGGGGAAAAGTCAACGAGATAAGCTGTACGTACATTATGTGTGTATGCATTGTTGGCAGCTACATGAGTCGCACCAACTGGAGGAAAGCGTGGGGATAGATAGGGATAACGTGGGGGTGTATTGTTATTATTGTTATTGTTCTTTTGTTGTTATGGTTGCTGCTGCTGTGGTTCCCTGACAGGAACGTCGAAAAGTGCCTAACAATCGAGTCGCGCGGCTAGTAGGTATGCATTATGGAAGGGGGAGGGTGATTAGATTAAATAGCTGCATGAGACGGTGGTCTTCTCCTCACTGCTGCTGATGTTGTCCGTCGGTTGAGTGATCAAGGCCAGCGAGCATGCTTACAACCTTTGCGACGTGATGAGAGGTGGTTGGTGGTTCCATGGTTATGGGGACGCCGTTGACCATTGCATCCAATTCCACATGTCAATGAGGGGGTAGGGGGGTTCAACCCTTTCACAATCGATGGGTATCAAGAGTGCTTCTTGATCAGAACAATTGCCCCTCATTCAATAGTGAAATATGCCAGAAATCAATTGACTAATGATCGGTGCTTGGTGGGAGTGGATGGTGGTGATCACAGGCATGGAACAATAGCCGAAGGAACGCACGACTCGGCCCGGAATATCAAGGCATCATGAATCAATCCAATGTCGAAGGGTCCAAAGGTGGCCCGAGAACAATAATAAACTCTGATTTTAACAAGAAAAATCCAAGCTAGTTTAGTGGATCCGATCGATCGGGCTGGAGCGCAACTTTACCTTTACGTGGACTACCAATCGTCCTTAGAATCAACCAACCCCTCTCATTCTCATCATCATCAGACTCATGGTAAATGTTTCGAAAAATTCATCGAGGCACATGGTATATACGCCCAAAAAAATCATAGATATACAGATAAAACTGCCTCGCTGAATGACTCTCGAGTATCGGCCTGGCTAGCCTGTCCAGCCCAAGACAAGGGACTAGAAATTCATAATCGGAGGTGTTGGCTAGGAACTGATGTCCGACATTGCCGAATGACACCCTCTCCGACGTTCTTCGTAAGACCCTAACTCCCCCTCAGCCCACGGGATCTCTCTCTCTCTCTCTCTCTCGCAGTCAATCGTGCTTCTTCTGCACCATTTTGCCACCAGAAATGATACGGGAGGGGAACGGGGAACGGGGAACGGGGAAAGGGGAGAAATCCATTACGCAACAGTAGCCGAAATGTCAACCACGTCAAGACCGACAATGATGGCAACGACGGGTGGTTCTGGGGGAGGGGTGAGTTCTGACTGTGGCGGTCAGCCTATTATGCTGCTGTCCTTGGTTAGACCTCTCCCCTTCAACTTGGTTTGTGCAACCCTCATTAACCCAATCCAGGGGGTGTTTCAGTACTAGGTGTCCTTCAGGAACACTGTAAGTCAAAAGGACAGGTAAAATTGATGGGGTGGAAGGAAGTCCGGGGTATTTTTGGAGGTGGGGAAGATAATTGTTGATGGCAGTTTAGAGTGTGAAGCATGAATACTGAGTATGTACGGAGTAGTAGTACTCATAGCGATACGCCCAGACTCAGGGATCCATTGAGGGGCCCGTCGTCGCCTTAGATGGAAGCCTAAAAAAAAAAGCGGCGGGAGCGAATTTGGGCGGCCCCAGAATCAGCGCCAGTTTAGAACCCTTTGGAACTTGGACTGGAACTGGAAACTAAAGCTGGAACGAACCGTATCGGACGGAACAATTGTGGATGTGGATGGATGGACAAGCGCCCAGAGGGAACGGGAAGGCGGAGGAGGGCTGAAGAGGATCCGGTACCTGCTCGCCCAGTGCGCCACCCATACTTTGCTCAAGTACTCAAGTACTCAAGTACTCAACTCCTCAAACTCCTCAAGTAACACTGAGAGGATCGACAAGATCGTCTGTCTGGTATTGTCATTCTCCCGTACGGAGTAACTATCCTGTAATTCTTACCAGCAGCGGCCACCACCACCATGGACCACCACCACCAACTGGACCCAAAAGAATTCTGGTCGCAAGACACGCAGCATCTTTTTCTAGCTTAACTTAAGTTGCTTGTCTGGCTTGTTCAGCCGCCTAGCTACGTTATTCTGCTAGCAACTCACAACTTGGCTACCAATACTACCAATACGTACATACGTACTGTACTGCTGATAGTGTTGCTGGTTGCTTGCTTATCTACGTATCACTCCCTACCATCCATCCAACTCATCCTCCTCCTCCTCCTCTATCCATCCATCAATCAATCAATTCCTCCTCCTCCTACCTCATCCTGGCCGCCGCTGCAGACTGAGTAAGGCCCTTCCTTTTGCTTTCTCTCCTCCCTTTTCGTTTCCAGTTATCAATTCTTCCCTCTCTCTCTCATTTTCTCCCTCCCTCTTCCTCCCCTTACCATTTGTCATTTTTTCTTCTTTTCTTGACGGGGTCGCCTTTGGTGCCTCTTTTGTGCTACCGACTTTCACTTGTCGCGGGTCAACCCAGTTCGTTTTTTTCAGGTTCGATTTTTTTTTTTTTATTATTAAAATAACCTTTTCTTTTCCCTACTCTGAAATCATTCCGACCATCAACTCTCAACCAACTCTCTCTCACTCACTCACTACGTGAATTCTCTCATCTCTCTCTTCTCGGTCACTATTTTCCGCCCATACTATTTTATCTTTATTATCTTTTTTGTTCTCTTAAAAACCTTCCATATAAATTCCGACCGATTTCCCCAGTTTCATCATCTCAGCGAAAGTCTAAAACGGAGGTGCGATAAAATACTGATCTGCTTTGGGACCAGTTCGGGTGTCATGCTTGCTTTCGCCTTGTGTCACAACTGAATTACATTAATGCCGTGCCTCGTCTCTCGTCCACATTCCCATCGTTCGACACTCCACTAAATCACGCCGTCTTGCGCAACAAGCACATTCTCCTTCCATACCAACTGCAATCTCCTCCAACCCTTCGCCCCTTTCCACACCCCTTGCCGCTGCGAATCATCCGAGCTCCTAACGTTTGTCTGATTAAAACTGGACCCGTGTCGGCTATCCCTCTCTTTTCTGGAGAGAGCGCATGAGGACGATCTGCGAAGTTCGAGGTTTCTGGAGCATGCACGGAGCATAGTCACATCGCAATATCTTTGGGCGATTTTTGATCTACTGCTGCGTGCGGAGCATCGCGCTGGCAAACAGAAGAAGCTCCGGTCGCCTTGCGTTTCTTCTTCGTCGGGCCTACCTCCTTCCTCTGTTAAGCATTTTTCGCCTGCTACGCTCTTCCTCCCTTCCGTACCCCATCCCTTCGAGACCCCTGTGTAATTCTTGCATTGCTTGACCGTGTCTATTCTGGACAGAAACATATTCCTATTCTTCCGCGGAACCTGTCTACTCCTTTCTGTCCCCATCCCTTCTCTTCCTCGTCTCGCTTCTTCCTGCCTCTCTTGTGAGTTAATCCTCGGTTCTCACACAGTCTCATGAGCGCGGAGCGATCATATGGCTAATTCTCGTGCAGTCCGCTATCTGTTACAGAGCTCCTGCCCTAGTCTATCCTACTCGGCCGGTTATACCTATACCTACTCGATTCGATTCGATCGACCGTGGCATTGACCATACCCCTCGGAGGCTTCACCTAAGCAGAAGCAGCAGCCCAAGCATCTACGGGCGAAAACATATCCATACAGGTCGGTTATACTGGAGAGCAGAAGTCTTATGGTGGATTGCCCACTATGGCCTCCAACAACGCGAACACAGGTCACAATGTAGGTGGAAACTAAATATGTGGCAAGTGGGACAGTGTGGCTAACTACAATCCCAGGGACGGTCGAACAGAGGTTCCAATATGAACTCAGCAAATGTGGTCAGTGACAGGTCACGAACCTCTCACGCAAGCATGGGGAAGGGCTTCGGAAGTAGCAACGGAAGCTGGAGCAACAATAACATCTGGGGACGAACATTCGATGGTAAGCGATGCACGAATCCGCCTAAGAACCCGTGCTGTACTGATTGTATGTGCTCAGACCAACACAACGCAGAGAATGCGTTTGAAGGCAAGGCTGGTTCAAGCTCCTTGTTGTCGACGTCGACATCCGAGTCCGACGGTTGGAACACCAGGCCCAACCTTCCATGGGGTACGATCAATACACCTGGCAGCGCACTGTCGAGGGGTCCGAATAGCGCTATGACGACTTCACCTGTTCAGACCCGGACCAATGATCGCAGCGCCGCCGCTCTATCGGACGCAGCCGAAGCATCTTCATATTTTGCCCTGTCAAAGTCAACAGTTAGCGGCTCTTCCGGTAGCACGGCTCACCAACCTTACTTGAATGGGAGAACTGAAGGCATATCTCCTTCCAGTGACGGTATTTCGCTTGGGAACTTTGGAGGGTTTCGCAATAATGATGGTAGACGGCACGTCAACACAGCTACATTTACCAGTAGCCCTGTGGGCTCGAGCTTCCCAATGAAGCCTGGATTTCCC
The DNA here is from genome assembly GCF_003184765.1 of Aspergillus aculeatinus CBS 121060. Taxonomy (NCBI): domain Eukaryota; kingdom Fungi; phylum Ascomycota; class Eurotiomycetes; order Eurotiales; family Aspergillaceae; genus Aspergillus; species Aspergillus aculeatinus. The sequence continues at coordinate 251,182 of NW_020291489.1, forward strand.
AACATTGAGAGCAATAGAGCGGAGGAAGTGCCTTCGTCAATGGCCATGCCAGGTGTTCCTCAAGCTCTGCCCGATTTCATGCCCCAGCACGTCAGTCGCAATTCCTATGCACATGTCTCACACAACTCTGCGTCCTTTGCGCCGGCGAGACCGCCACACTCCTCCTACCCATCATTCCACTCCGAGTCTCAGGGATATGAAGGCAGATCGGGATCAGTGGACATCGGTGCTGGATTAGGCAAGCTACAGCTCAACGAGAGTAGCATCGCTGCGCAGACTGCCGGCCGCCCGGGCTTTGTCACTCATCAATCATACGACAATGCTGTCCAGCGACTTAGCTATCAGAGCGCCAGCGATGACATTAACTATCAGCTTGCCACCAATTACGGGAATGAGAATGTGACTGCAGACTTGCCACTTGCTTATCAAACCGTCAGGTCCCGTGTCGCGGAGGGTCATCCTTTGTCACCCGTTGAGTATAATCGGATGGAGAGCCCATTTTACGGACACGATAATGGCGCCCATTACCGAAACTCATCTGCAAGCCAGCTGCCCGAGAATCCGGCTGTGGTGTTGAGCCGAATGCGCGCTGATCATGAGCTTGCTCAGCAATCCGCAAACTCTCTTCAGCGTGCCAACTTCAGTCCCGGTTACGATATCAATGTGAACGGGTATCCAGCAGTTCAGCGAGTGAATGGCATGCCTGGGTTATACCACCCTGCCGCCCACCTTGGTGCAGCCGCTCTCCTCCAAAGGGGACAACGTGAGGACCTCTCTTCGCAGGTTGCCCGGAGCCCTGTCCTGGAGGATTTCAGGGCCAACAGCAAGGGGAACAAACGCTATGACCTGAAGGTGTGTATCCCTTGATCTTGCACGATGACATCCTTGCTGACCAGTTCTAGGATATATACGGTCATATAGTTGAATTCAGCGGTGATCAGCACGGGTCACGTTTCATCCAGCAGAAACTCGAGACTGCCAACAGTGACGAGAAGGAGCAAGTTTTCCGGGAAATCCAGTCGAACAGCTTGCAGCTGATGACGGATGTTTTTGGGAATTACGTGGTGCAAAAGCTTTTCGAGCACGGCAACCAGACTCAGAAGAAAGTCCTCGCCAATCAAATGAAGGGGCATATTCTTTCCCTTTCTACCCAGATGTATGGGTGCCGTGTGGTGCAAAAGGTAAGCTTGAGGTGTCATGGCATTTCTCTGGTTAATTGTTGCTAATACATCCCTCCATAGGCCCTCGAACACATCTTGACTGATCAACAAGCTTCCATGGTCAAAGAGCTTGAGTCGAGTGTTCTCAAGTGTGTACGAGATCAGAATGGTAACCATGTGATTCAAAAGGCCATTGAGCGAGTTCCGTCCGAATATGTGCAGTTCATCATCAATGCCTTCAAGGGTCAGGTGGAGAAACTGTCGGCCCACCCATACGGATGCCGCGTCATTCAGCGCATGCTGGAGCACTGTGAGCAAGCCGATCGCGAATCCATCCTGGCCGAATTGCACCCTTGCACCGCCAAACTCATTTCCGACCAGTTTGGTAACTACGTGATTCAACATGTCATTGAGAATGGCGAAGAGAAGGATCGGTCGCGCATGATCAATGTTGTCATCGGCCAGTTGCTCACTTACTCGAAACACAAGTTTGCCAGTAACGTCGTGGAGAAGAGCATTGAGTTTGGGGAGCAATCTCAACGTCGACAGATCATCGACACTTTGACCAGTGTCAGTGATCGGGGTGATTCCCCCCTTATCGGCTTGATGCGTGACCAATACGGCAACTATGTCATTCGTAAGTTGGCACTCTTCAGCATAGTCAACTGCAGCTGCTAACTCTCCTCAGAGAAAATTCTTGGTCAACTACAAGACTCGCCCGAGGAGAAATATGCCCTTGTGATGCGCATCCAGCCGATGCTTGATCAGCTGAAGAAGTACAGTTACGGCAAGCAGATTGTTGCCATTGAGAAATTGATCGTTGGGATCCACCCTGGTCCCGAGGGGCCCCTCCCTCACACAGCCACCTCGACCACCCCGCCGAACTCTCATAAATCCTCTCCCCAGCCGTCGAAGCGTGCAGTCAACGGAGTTGAAAACGGCCGGGTTCCCGTTGGAGCCGCGCCTCCAACACCCCCTCCGACTGATAGCCAAAGCGGCGCAGATAGCTCTTCCGAGTTCAAGAATATCCCCAAGGCGACGGTGACCTCGCTGGCTGAATCCGAATCAGCCGAGGCGGACTCGAGCGCCTCGGTCGAAGTCTCTGGGGCGACATAGATTGCAACGGCTCTATATCTAACATTGCTTTCTCTGAAATATAGCTTTATTTTTCCGATGTTCTGAGTTCTTCAACGACATTATTGATCGGGGCGTATACATACCGGGGCCTGAAGGAGGGACTGCTCCTCATCTTTCCGCCCACATTTCATGGCTTGACGGCGCAATATCCAGGGACACGGCGGAGACTTGAGGTCATTTGCTTTATTTCACTACTACTACTACTCCTACTATTCTCCCGCCCCTTTTGCTTCTTGAAACTTATTTTTCTACTTCTTTAATTGCTTGTGGATGTACTTTCTTCTGTTACCTTTGAAGTTCTTTGTGACGAAAATGAGGACACGCCTCCATAGCTATCGATATTTCCTGTTTCTCTGTGTCCTAACAACACGAAGGGTCGGCGTCAGTTATTGGTGAATCATGGGTTACGGGGCATCGCGCTTGAATTCCTTCGGAGGGTTAACAAAATGTGTGGGACCTTGGACATAATGGGAGACCTGGAAAAAGGGAGAACATACGGGATGCCTAGAGCATGTAGAGGCTGAGCACTCTAGCTAGTATACAGACCACGAATTGAAGTGTCTGGATTTCGCGAGATGATTTTGAATTGGCGTGTTGGTCGATTGACCGCATTTACATCGTAGTATGTACAGTACGGGTCGGCAGGAACCGAATTGCTGGTGTAGCTCCCTTATCATCACGTGACCGATAACTGCGCGGCCCCATTTCGACCGAGAAACCTGGACGATTAACCTCGAAGCTCCGTCGCCACGGAAGATACGACAATACCTGGCTTGCTTGACCTTTTTCACATCACTGACCAGATAGTCCATCTTGATGACTACCTGACTACATGATTTGCGAACCACCTTCCTCCCAATCTTGAGCACCACACATACCTCCTCATCGAATTGAATCGCAATCGACCGCCTCTCAAGACGAACTTCCACGATCTCACATCCTCTCACCGATCAACGAACAATCAATCAACTCACCATTGTATTCACCTTACCTCACCCATCCCACAAATCATCCAGAAACACCAACATCATCGAAACACACACACACACACAAGCATCAGCGAACACAGACAGGGAAACACAGTTTCCAGAAGGGTTTCCAAGAATGTCCTCCAACGTCGGCCTCTCCACCCCGCGCGGCAGCGGCACCTCGGGCTACGTCCAGCGCAACGCCGCCTTCATCAAGCCCCGCACCACGGGCTTCGGCCAACCTTACCCGCCCGTCTCGGGCGCCAACTCGGCCGCTGGCGCCGGCGGTGGCTTCAAGCAGCGCGTGCCGGATCGGCAGATCCTCGAGCATGACCGGCGCCGTGCCGTTGAGGTCAAGGTTATGGAGTTCCGGGAGGAGTTGGAGGAGGAGAATGAGCGGTTAGAGGAGGAGGGGGTTGCTGCAGCAGCTGCTGCTGCAGCGGAGGAGGGGAAGGGGGGCAAGGGGGCTAGGGACGGGGTGAATAAGCAGAAGGGTGAGGCTGAGGCTGAAGGGGAGGACGAGGAGGAGGGCGAGGCTGCTGAGGGGAAGGGGAAACGGGTGCTCTCGGAGGAGGAGATCGAGGAGCGGTGTCAGCGGTTACGGGAGAGGTTGTTGAGGGAGTTGGAGGAGGAGGAGCGGCGGGCTGCGGCGCGGAAGGAGAGGGATGCGGGCAGGGCTGCGGCTGGTGCGGGCAGGCGGTGGGGCAGGGAGAGGGAGAGGGATATGCCTCCCCCGTCCAAGAAGCAGTTCAAGTCGTATCAGGTGCATGAGTTGGCGGAGGCTAAGATTGAGGAGAGTGAGCGGTTGAGGAGGGCGTTGGGGATCCGCGAGGATAGGGAGACTGGGGAGATTTCGGGGGGGAGAAGGAGGGATTGATTGTTGGACTGGTTGGGTGGTTTTGCTTGGGGTGGTGGATTTTTTGATGATTTGGCTTGTATCTGGGGTCTAGGGAAGGGAGGATTGATGGGTGTTTCGGCGTTAGATTATGGATTCGCTGTTTTTTTTTTTTTTTTTTTTTTTGCGGCGCCTCTAAGCAGGGTGATACTGCAATACTGAACCTTCGATGTTCAGACACAGCTGTACATTAACTATATGCTCATAACTTTTGCTTGCCGGCTTCGTCGCTATATATACCTCAAGTAACAAACTTCTCAATCACCCACCCCTCCTTGGGATCCTTCTTCTGGATGACCTTCTTCGCCGGCAAAGGCCACCTTGGACCACCGGCCTCGCCTACCAGCGACGGGATCACCCAGCATGAGCGGCGCTCGGGGATCCCCTCGATCGTCTCCGCCTTGCCGATCGGCTTCCCGTACTCGATCAGCGGCGTGTTGTGGGCGATGGCGGAGAGCTGCAGTCCGCTGGGAGTCGCCAGGGGATACATCCGGATCTTGGGGGTCTGCTCGGCCGCCACCACCGACGGAGAAGATTGTTGGAGGTGGGAGTAGACAATGTACTGCGGCATCTCCTTGGCGGACATCTGCGCGAGGATGGACGAGGGATGCACATAGACGCACTTCTCGTTCAGCTCCAAGCCCGGGCCCTCGCGCGACCGCATGAGCGTGAAGTACGGGACGTCGATGGCTCGCTTGGGCGTCCGGGCCATCTCCGGAGGTACAGGCGCGAGATCGGCGCGGAGTGCCACGTTGTCGATGAAACCCGCCGTGATGATCTGCTTGAGAGCCTTAACCTGCTTCTCCGAGGGCTCCGGCAGACGCGCCTGATAGGCACCGACGAGACCGGGGTTGTTGGTGCGCACAATATCTGTGAGTTGACGGCGGAGCTGGGTGGCTTCCTTGAAGGCCTTGGCGCGCAGGAACATCTTCTCACAGAACGAATCCCCGTCGGAGGCGTATCCGTAGGCGCAGATCGCGGACAGGTATTTCATCGCGTCAGATGTATCGTCATGCTTGCTGAACAGACGATGAGCCCGCGCGTAGTCTTTGTGGCGTTGCTCCCGCGCCGTGTCCTCGAGCCGGTCCGCGTTGGTGTACACACCTTCGTCCTCGTTGGATTTCGATGACACGGGATCGATCTGACTCTGAGGGACAAAGAGGTCGCCCACTGCCAGAGCAGCGACGAGGGCGATCACATACGGCATGCAGCCGTGCTGGTGGCCAACGTACAGCATCTTGCCGAATCGAGGAGACAGAGGGTAGGTAGAGAGCCGGTTACCGATCTGGGTGATCTTGCCCTCCGATGTCAGGGCCCCCAGATTCTTCAGCAGCTTTTCGGCCTTGGCCAAGCCTTGCCGGCTAGGGGGCGTGGGGAAGGGGAAGTTGATAACGTTATGCAGACCCATGCTCTTCATCTGCAGCACGACACCTTCAATCGGCGTGCGCAGGATTTCGGGGTCGGTGTACTCGGCAAACTCGTTCTCGTAGATCGCGGACGAATAGAGGCGGTAGCAGTGGCCAGGTCCAGTTCTACCAGCACGACCTGCTCGCTGGTTTGCACTAGCCTTGCTGATCCATTCAATCTGGAACTTCTGCACTCCGGTAGACAGATCATATTGCTTCTCCTTAGCTCTGCCGCAGTCAAACACATACTTGATGCCAGGGATCGTCAAACTGGTCTCCGCCACGTTGGTGGCCAGAACAATGAGACGCGAGCCCTCTGGTGGCTCTTCGAAGATCTTGAGCTGCTCCTTGGTCGGAAGTTGAGAGTACAGGGGCAACACGTGGACCCGAGTCGTGGAGCTCATGGCCTCTTCGCCCAGATCAAATTCTTCGTCTTCTTCGTCCGGCTCATCCAAACCAGTGATCTCATAGTCACTTTCGTCATCTACTTCGCCGCCAGGAACGGACAAATCGGCACCGCCGATTTCCAGATCTTCCGTCTCCAATGGCGCATCGTTGGCCGATATCTGGACCTTCACCTGGGTGGTGTCTGCTCGCTGAGTAGGCTTGAAGACCTGCTTCAACCGCTTGGAAAGTTGACGGATCTCGTTCTGTCCTGTCAGGAATACAAGAATTCCGCCTGGAGGCAATTTGCGATGGCCGCGCGACACTTTGCGGAAAGACTCTTCGACATAATCGCGGTGGGTGCGTCTGGAGAAATGAATGGTGACGGGGTACTGACGACCCTCAGCCTGCACCAATGGTGGCGGTCCTTGGCGGAATAGACTGGGGTTTTGCGTGAAATCGGAAATGCGCAGAGTAGCAGACATGATCACCAGTTTCAAAGGCTTGACAGACGGGTCTTCCTCGCTCATCGATTTCCGAAGATCGACGATTCGGCTCACCATGCCAATGAGGATATCTGTGTTGACACTACGCTCATGGGCTTCATCGATCACGATGACAGAGTATTTCTTCAATGAGAAGTCTTCAGCGATCTCTCGGATGAGGATACCGTCCGTCATGAATTTGACGGCGGTTTTGCTGGTTGCTGTGCTGTCGAATCGAATCTGATAAGACACACGGTCGGAAAATTGACCCAGCTCATCGCCTACACGTTTCGCCATACTGACAGCAGCAACTCGTCGCGGCTGGGTAACAGCGATAATTCCAGGATTAGGTCCGTCAGGATGGCCATAGCCTGCTTCGAACAGGAATTGGGGTAGCTGGGTGGTTTTTCCGCTACCAGTAGCACCCCAAATCACGATCGAAGGGTTGTTGTAGATGGCTTCCATAATCTTCTGCTCCTCCCCGACAACAGGCAGGCCTAGACGTGCCTGCTGAATTTCCTCGGAACGATTGACTTGGACGCTGAAGGCCTTCCGGTTGGGATCTCCAGTAGTGACCTGCAGCTCTCGAGGCAGCGGCTCTTCCACATAGACTGTGTTCCTTACTGGTCTCTTTGATTCAGGGATAAACGGCATCGGTTCGGCGACAACTGGGACGGTCGCAGGCGTGAATCCCACGGCTTCATTGATTTGCTGCCGAGCCCAATCCTTGAACGCGGACAGCCGCGACTTAGTTTTGTCTGTATGCTCTTCGTCTTCATCGTCATCTTCCTCCTCCTCATCCTCCTCTTCATCATCATCGTTGCTTTCTCCGTCCTCGTCCTCGTCTTCGTCACTCCCGCTGCCGCTGCCATCTTCACTTGTATCATCCTCTGAAGTTGCAGCTGAGTCTTCTCCGGAGTGTTCTTGATCGGCCTCATCCTCCTCAACCTCATCCTCCTCCTCGCCCTCGTCATCTGATCCAAATCCGTCCCAAGGAACCTCGGGCATAGATATCGTGATTATCGGTTTCTTCTTGGGCGCGCGTTTCCGCTTCTTGAGGATCGGGAACCCATCAGGTCCGAGTTCGAGTGGGCGTTTCAAGCCGCTGCCCACTGCCTGGGACTCTGCAGATGTACTCGCGATGGCAATGGATTTGGCCGGAGGTAGCGAATCGTCCGTCTCGTCACCGGACGAATAGTCGACGTGAGAGGCATTACGGTCCGTAGTCGTGGGCCGGGGCGGTCTCTCATCAGGCCTCTTGCGCTTTCCGAGTTCCTTCGTGCTCTGGAGAGCAGAGGTGTCGACCTTGCTTTGCGCGAGCTTCTTCAACAGTTCAATGTTCTCCTCTTTCTTCAATTTTGTTTCCTGCGAGTGAGATTAGAGAATAGGGTCTCCTAAGCAGCACACAACAAAAGACGTACAATATACTTATCCAGGCGCTTCTGTTTCTTGGAGGATATGGTAGGGTTCTGCGACTTCAATTCCTCCTTCAGCTTCTGTCGCTTGGCTTCCTTCTCACTTTTGGAGACGGGCAAAATTTCGGCAGCATTGGTATCTATCCCGGCGGTTGACTCCGCCTGCTGCCGGTGTTTCTGCTTCCGCTGACGGGGAACAAACTTGGGCATGGTGTCTGGAGGTAGAAGCGATCGCTCCTACTCAATCTACCAGGATCAAATGGCCACAAGATAAGAGAAATTTGAGTTGTGATGATGATGCTCAATCCATGAGGAGAGAAAAAATTACGCGGCGGAGCCATTCTGCCCCGCAGGCGGTGAGGCAAATATACTCACCGCCTTTCGTGATGATCGGCGGCGGGGAATGAATAACTACAGGTCAATCCTCTTGCGGCTCCAACAGCTTTCATCAGATTGTACTTCATTTTTGTCTCATTGTGGCATAATACTCTAGACGTTTTACGTGACCTCATAGGTATAGTCTACGAACACATCGTCAATTTTCCATCATGGCCGAAGCAGTCAATCTTGATCCTCTTCTGGAACCAATCAACCTACCCTTCCCCGCAGTCACAAAACAAGCCGCCGGAGTCATCAATAACATCCCCACCGATGTGATGCTTGTCAAATTCAGTGACCGGATCTTGGTGACTATTTCGCAAAAGGGTCGACTCGGCCACTGGGTCTGTGATTCGTCTAAGCATTGCACCGACCTTCTCCACTGACCTATCACAGCTTCACGTCCCCTTGGAGAACAAGAATCCCGGTACAGAGGGTTTCCACATCATCCCCGATTCTTCGGATGACAGTCTTCTTCCGATTAGCAACTTGACCGCTACGTCACTGCTGGGAGGTCGAGCCCCCGGTCATGAGGTTGTTGGTCAGCTGTATGCTCGGCAGATCGCGAGTGCTATTGTCACCAAGACGCCGGATGAGAAGCGGCTGCTGGTTCTTGGGCTTGGTCTCGAGACGGCCGACGCTGATCGGGATATCTTCTTCGCTATCATTGATCTGGTGCTTCAGTGCGTCTGAGGAGTGGGCATAGAAGGTCGAAGGCGGCAACTGCTATGCTGACTTGAAGCCGTGGCTGTTCGGCATAGTTCATACCCGTATCCGATATTCGGGTTGAACGAGTGGAGATTTCTCTTCTTTCCTCAGGATTGACTTTTTTGGTTTCCTCAGAAGCCAATATCCTCCAGCTAGATCTGGAGGAAGTGAAGACAGATCAGATGGAGTGTCAGGAGCATCGAGTCGGTATGCGTACGACAACCAAACTCGCAACCTGGCTGTAAAGGATCAAGGGAGTGCTGAACTAATGCGAAGGAGACAGTCTGCGCCCTGTGGGAACGGCTGTTCAACGAAACAATGTTCCTAGGAGGGATGAACTCCAAAGATGATTTTGAGATGGTATGGGAGATCGTTTTGTCAACGGTTACAAAAGCAATATGATCTATCATTAGGTCTAGTGATTCTAAGGTCTAGAGGCGCAGCCTTAGATGAAGGTTTTTTGTTAAGAGCATCACAAAGCTCGCTGTGGCTTGCATGTTGTGTTGCGGCGACTCGCACTGAATGAACTAACATCATCATAACACTTTAAGTAGCGAATAGTGCCCAGAACTAAGAAGTCTCTTTGTAGTCATTAGCATAAACGTGAAAGTGAGGGTGAGGTGAATGGGATTGTCTGCGGCCCTCCGTCAGCCTAGTCACGTGCTAGCGGAGAGAGGCTCCCAGCATTTGGTCAAACGCTCATCAACTTTTCACATAACTACCTGCCACTTTCAACTATCTGCCTTTAAACATACTCTGATTAGATAGTCTCATCTTATCAAGCCTTCTAGCTGCCACAGAGCGGATATCAGCCCCAGCTCTGGTGGGATTCACACTCCGAGAACACCAAGCTTGGGTAAACAACAGCAACTACAACTCTCGTTTCGGTAATGCAGCCGCCGCAGAAGTAAACGCTAATCTACTATCCCCAGCCCCTTCCAAACTGTCTTGTGTCTAACCCCACGACTGCCAAGATGCACTCAGAAGATGGTGATGATCCAGAGCTTCGAGCAGCAATTGCTGCGTCTCTGGTGGACATTAGAGATTCTGCGGTTGAACCGCCATCCCGGCGCCGTCAACAGGCTGTCGTCGACTTGACCGGTGAAACTGAGTCCGAATCTGACAACGACGTGGTGCCTCTCTTTCCCAAATCAAGATCTGTCATTGGGTCTGAGACCGACGATGAGGAAGATGAGGACATGAAGCGCGCCATCGCGCTCTCCTTAAAGGAGTCCAGAGAAGTTCAGGATCCCTCCTCTGCGTCCCCGCCGACGGTCCGAGAAACCAGCACAGATCTGACCCTGAACCCCCCTTCGCTGATCAATTTGGACGATGACGATGACGATGACGATGATACGAAGAGAGCTATTGCGGCATCCATGCTGAGTGTATCAAGCCAGCCTCCAGGAGCTCTGCAAGCAGCTACAGCGCAGGCCAGCGCTAGCCGGACTTCTGCTTCTACCTCGACAACGACTATCAGGGATGATGCCACTCAAGCTGAACCGGTTAAGCCGATCGGTATCTTTGGGCTCGATCGGAAACAGATGGAGCAAGAGCGTCTTGCGCGACTTGCGAAACGAAAAGCCGCCGACGACACATCACTCAACGAGCGTGAATCCAAATCCTCGAAGATTGAACCGACTCCCACCCCTCGCATTAGCAAGCCCGTTCAGGACAGCGAAATAGCGAGTGTTACTAGCGCCAGCCCCAGTGCGTTGACATCCTCACCTCTGCAATATCCAGAAGGAGTGGTCAAGAAGACATGGGCGTCTGGCTTTCCGCGACAGGGCGACGATATCAAGATCGAAGAGGTGTTGCAAAAGGCCGATCTAGAATTAGCAGTATTGAGCTCGTTCATGTGGGATCTGGATTGGCTATTCTCCAAGACTGACACAAGAAGCACCCGCTTTCTCCTGATGATGCAAGCCAAGGACGATGCGACGGTGAGTAACCATCAGTCAAACTTTTGACGATCTCGCGTAGTGTCACCTGTGAACTGACCTCTCCCAAGAAACGCCAGTATGAATCAGAGGCAGCAGCCTTGCGCAATGTGCGACTTTGCTTTCCTCCGATGGATGGTCAGGTGAACTGCATGCATTCGAAGTTGATGCTGCTTTTCCATCCTACATATGTTCGGATCGCAGTGCCCACCGCCAACCTGACCAACTATGACTGGGGCGAGATGAACGGGGTCATGGAAAATGTGTGATACATGACATGTCGTTCTTTGACACGGCTAATCAGATTTGCAGAGCGTCTTCCTGATCGACCTGCCGAAAATCGACGTGAAGAAGCAGGAGTGTCCTGCGACGGCATTCCATGAAGATCTGGTATACTTTCTCAAAGCCTGCACTTTACATGAAAACATCATCGCGAAGCTGAAGAGCTTTGACTTTGCGAAGACTGCCAAATATGCATTTGTCCATACAATGTAAGGAGCTTAATCCCGCATGCCAAAACAACACTTCAAGAACTGACTGGATACAACAAGCGGGGGTGCACATACAGGAACTGCATGGGAGCGCACGGGCTACTGTGGTCTTGGGCGTGCAGTAGAACGCATGGGTTTACGCACGTCTCACCCATTGAACATCGACTTTGTCGTAAGTACAGTCCTATACCATTCTACCTATCATTGCTTCCAAGCATCATTAACCAAAGCAACCGCAACAGACATCCTCCCTTGGATCTCTCACGGACGACTTCCTCAGATCCATATACCTCGCCTCCCAGGGTTCGCCCACTTTCCATCCCTCCTCAGCCTAAGACCCCCCATGAGAACTAACCAAAACATCTCAATCAACAGGAGACACCGGAATAACCGACCTAACCCTCCGCACGTCCAAAACCTCCCCGGCAAAACACCTCACCGACCCCACCACCCTCATCCCCCACAGCACAACCTCAGAATGGAAAGACGACCGGTTCCGCGTCTACTTCCCCTCGCAAGCCACCGTCGCCGCCTCCAAGGGCGGGCCCAATTGCGCGGGCACGGTCTGCTTCCAGTCAAGATGGTACGAAGGCGCCAAGTTCCCGCGTCACGTTCTCCGCGACTGCGAGAGCCAACGCCGCGGAATGTTGATGCATAATAAGGTATATCCCGCACAACCTCCCCTATGCCCCACATCCCCAAGAAAAAAGACGTAGTTTGAGTTAACTGGGTCCAATGTGAATAGATTCTTTACGTCCGCCCCGATGAGCCCATCCCGCTCGCACCGCAGGACAAGAATAAATCATGTAGAGCGTGGGCGTATGTCGGAAGTGCAAATCTGTCGGAAAGTGCATGGTACGTTACATGCCGAAAAACCTGGGCCTCCTGTCTCCATCGCCCTTGTCCTATCCCCCATGCCCCCCCTCTATCAAGAACAGAACAAGATTACGGTCGCTGATCTAGAATTTGCATCATATCCAGGGGCCGCCTCGTGCTAGACCGCACCACCAAACAGCCTAAGCTCAACTGTCGCAATTGGGAGTGTGGGGTCGTGGTCCCCGTTTTTGAGAATCGTAATGAGTCAGGTGCTGTTGACAGCACCAGCACCAGCACCGCCAGCAGTGCTTCCTCCTCGCAGACACAAACACAGAACGACGACGGGACAGGCGGCGGCTTGGTTGGCTTGTTTGCGGGGACAGTGCCCGTGCCGATGCGTGTGCCGGGGCAATACTACGAAGGCGGCAGAAAGCCGTGGTTCTTTTCGGAAGGTTGATATGCATAGCTTAAGGTATGCAGCCGGTGGTAGGCAGTGGTGCTTCGATTGGAGAATTTGAGCTATGGCCCCTCTCCAGAGAAAGAAAGATTCGCTTCAGCACTTGTCTAGCTTATGATATTACGAAACTTCCGGGGTTTTCAGCAAGACATGACGAATGAGCATAAAATATAATTTCCTTCCCCGCGGGAGTTTTATCTCTAAACCGCTGCAGCAATCATAAAAACAAATGAGTTCCCTCGACCACAAACACACGCGCTGATGCATGACAAAAATTGCCGTCTAGATACTTTCTTTTTATCCACATTATGTACTTTTGTTATAATGGTATGTAAAATAAATAAATGCTGATACCCAAAGCATTAAAGATACCGGGTATAGAACTGGGCCTGCAGAGAGCCAAAGGAACTCCTTCCAGGCCACCACCGACCGTAATCACATGGCACGTGATATCATAGGTCATCACCACAAAAAGAAAAAAGCCTTACAACTAAGAAGCGCTGCTGGAACATTCCAAAAATGGGGTTCTTCACTGCTTCTCCCCCTTGTTCTTCCTAGTGAACAACCCCTTGATGCCACCGATCACCTTGCCGAGCGCGGAGAAGACAAAGCCCAAGCCGAACGACCACCCGCGGACGCGCACGCAGTAGATCATGAAGTAGACGAGGGCCCAGTTGATGATCACGTAGGCCAAGAAGATGCCGAAGCAGCGCCACTTGTCGCCGTCGTGGACGTTCAACGTGTGCATGTACTGGGTGCCGTTGGCGTAGGGGCAGTATTGGCAGTCCGCGGTGGCGCTCGGGTTGGCGAGGTAGCCGTTGCCGACGCTGGAGACCCAGTCGCCCGCGTAGCTGGCGCAGGTCTGGCCGGACGGGGGGTTGAAGTGGGTGGTCTCCGTTGAGGAGCACTCGATGGTGACGGTGGGGAAGACGGCCGAGATCACGCCGCGCAGCCACCAGGTCACCGGGTTGACGTAGTACATCCAGTACTTCCAGAACACCGGGTAGTTGGAGTAAGGGCGGACGACACCGTTGAACAGACTGGTCATGACGAAGAAGAAGGGGAGGACCTGGTTAGGATGTTAGACTGGGACTTGGCGATAAGATGCGGGCTTTTGAGGGGGGGGAGGCTTACGTTGGAAATGACGGTGAAGGAGGGGGCAAAGGCACAGATCCATTGACCCCAGCTGGCTTGGAAGAGGAAGAAGAGCATCGACATGAGGAAGACGTAGCCCGCGTTGCTGGAATCAGTGGGGAACCCGGCCGGGTAGTACCACAGGAGCCAATAGATCAGAGCGGACACGATCGCCATCGGAATCTCGCAGATGATGTTGGCGGTACAGAAAGCGAACCAACCATAGATACGGCTCGGGTATTCGCGCGCTTCCCAAAGGGCGCGGTTCATGTAGAACTTTGGGACCAGACTGTTCAGAACAATGGGCGGGAGAAGAATGATCAGGAAAGTCGAGAACATGCGGTCTTGCATGCTAGAGATGGAGTTGCCCAGCATCCAGAAGGTCTGCGACTGTTAGTGCGGGATTCAGGTTGGATTAATCGGAAGTACTTACGAAACCGTTGAAGATACCGATAATGACGCTGACAAACAACTTTCCGTAGTAGTAGGAAGGATCTCTCCAGTATTGCCGGAAAATTCTCATCATGAGATGGTAAGTCTGCGTCATGGCTGGAGCTGCAAATTCGTACGTCGCACCCGACTCGGGAAGGGGAATCTTGCTGCGCTCTTCCCGGATATTTTTGATCTCGGCCAGTATCTTCTGGTTCTGCTCGGACTTCTGCCATTCTTCATTCCAGTCATAAGTTTTGCCATCCTTCTTGGTGGCCTTTGCAGCCGTTTCGAGAATGAACTCAGCAACGTTCTTAGACGGAGGGCAAACGACTCCACGATCGGCAAAGTAGTTCTTCACGTCGCGGCCCTCATGACCGACGGGACCGAAGTAGAAAGTGTTACCGCCAGGGTTCAAGGCCAAGATCATGTCGAATTGCTGGATCAGCATGGACGAAGGCTGATGGATGGTACACACGATAGCCTGTCCTGCCTGCGAGAGCTTCTTCAAGAATCGCACAATGGAGAACGCCGCTTGACTGTCCAGACCACTAGTGGGTTCATCAAGGAAAAGAAGCAGACTGGGCTTCGCAGCCAACTCCACACCAATGGTCACCCGCTTCTTCTGCTCGACATTGAGAGAACCGATAATAGCATCCTGGATCTCCTCCAGCTCAAGAAGGTCGATGATCTGGTTGACGTAATCGATTTTCTCCTGACGAGGAGTATCCCTATCCTGACGGAGTAGAGCCGAGAATTCGAGGGCCTCGCGGATAGTGGCGGTGTTGTCGTGAAGATCCATTTGCTCGCAGAAACCAGTACCACGTTGGAAGTCCGTGCCCAGAGGATGGCCATCAACAAGCATATCACCCGTTACAACACCCATCTTTTGGCGTTGGGCCAAAGTGTTGAGGAGCGTCGTCTTACCCGCTCCAGAAGCACCCATCAGGGCGATCATGAGTCCAGGCTTAGCGTAACCATTGACACCGTTCAGAAGCTTCCGGGTTCCATTACCATAAGGCACGGTATACTCGACATTGGACCACGTGAACACTCTGTCGCTAGACGAGATACGGTTGAAGGTTTCACTGTTTGCACCGGACTGAGACTGTCCCTGGCCCGCGGTTTGCATCTTCTCTTCGTCGCTGCCTTTGCTAGCCTGCGCCTTGAGCTGTTTAGCACGGCGGGAGCGCTTGAATACCAACGCACCACCTCCGCCACCAACGAACGAGAGAACTTCGGCTGCAAACACAGTGACCAGGATATAGAGGACGGTAAAAGCAATGACGACACCAAAGTTACGCCATAGATGGTGGCGAGTGAACTGGTAAGTCGTTTGGATGTAACTGCTTCCCGCAACGGTCGTCGAACCCAGTTCAGAACCAGTCAGAGCGCATCCTTGGTATCTAGAGTCGATGCCCGGACCTTGGGGTACCAGCATCGAAGGAGCACAGTCCATTACACGATTGGCGAATTCGTTGGAAAGCACGGCTTCGTAACTGTAAGAGAGCGGATTGACGTAGAAAAGCCATCCGAACCAGATCGACCCATCAATGAGGGACTGTTTGGGGATGACATAGCCAACGAACAGGATCAACACGTTCAAAGCGATACCACTGAACCGAACCGCGTCATCAATTGACGGGGACAGCGCCGCGAACATGCGATACATTGAGGTGATGCAAAACGTGGTGGTGTACACGAACAAGAAGTAGATCCAGAACTTAGACGCGTCCACATCAAATCCAGCCATGAAATAGACGATGATGGTGAAAGGAACGACCATACAGAAGATTGCCGGGAAATCCACCACAACACGAGCGATCGACACAGCAGAAGGACGGTAGAATGCATAGTCTTTATGACGTGCGACGATAGCACGTCCACTGACCGCAGGCATCAATTCCGTCAATTGCAACCAGCCAAGGAACAGAATAGAGAAGAACAGAGCACCACCGCGCGAGAAAGCGCCGCTGGTATCCAGAGATTCTCCATAGAACAGAGAGGAGACGATAAGAGCGTTGGACAAAATGATGAAGTACTTGGTGTAGAGTGATGTTTTGTCACCCCACAGCAGCCAGAACTCACGCTGCACACATGCAGCAACCTGTCGAACCAGAGAGACAGTGTAAGGGGACTTCTTGGAAACGGTTTTACTCTTGGATTGAGCGACGGACTTCTGGAAGCGACGGGTGTTCTCGCAGTTGGTGTCCTGGAGCTGCTTCTCATAGCCGGCGACATCATCTAAGATACGCCTGTAAGCACTGCTCTGGCGGAAGACCGCCTCGAGCTCCTCTGCAGTCTTGGGAGTAGATGCTTCACGGCCTGGCTGGAATTGACGGGCATTGACATCGCACAGGGAAGTGAGGAAATCGGCCGTGGTCGATCCGTCCGGACAAGCAAAGCCGAGGTTCTCAAAGTACTCCCTCGCCTCGCTAGCGGGTCCTTGGTAGAGCATGCGTCCTGAATCGATCACCATTACCTTATCCATGAGTTCATAAATGCTCTCTCCGGCTTGGTATAGGGTGACGAATGTGGTGCGCTTGCTGACGTCGGTCATGATCCGGAGTGACTTTGCGTAGTCCAAAGCAGTACTGGCATCCAAGCCACGGGTTGAGTTGTCCCAGCAAACGACGGAGGATTTCGTTGCCAATGTCTCGGCGATACTGACACGTTTCCGCTCACCACCAGAGACACCGCGAACGTATTCGTTTCCGACAACCGTGTTTTTCGTGTGAGAGATACCAAACATCTTCAGCAAGGCGTCAATGATGACAGGGATGCTGTCCCGATCATGCTTCTTTGTCTTGTTGATCAGCGAGAATTTCAGAGTCTGCCAAACAGTCAAGTTCGGGAAGTGTTGATCATCCTCCTGGTTGTAGTTGACCTCACCGCGGAAGTGTTTGTGCTGTTCCTCGGCGGACATACCACCGTAACTGATTTCACCTTCAACGCCGGCAAAAGCGCCTCGGTCGTTGGCAATCGTCTTCAGGAAGGTGGAACAGCCGGCACCTGGTCTACCCAGGACGAACATCATTTCACCTTCGCGAACCGCGCCCGTGAAATCATGAAGCAAGTCCCTCACCGGAGGCTTGCGACCGAACTGGAGCTGCGGGATGAACCTGCAGACGATCTTGTACAAATCGGGGCCAAAGGTCCCAATGACAGCATCGGGGAGAGTGCGAACAAAGGAGGCACCAGTCTCGATCCCCTTGACGGTGACATTCTTGAACACGACCCCGACTTTCTTCGCCGGCTCGCCGGCTGTTGTGCGTCGTTCGAGATGGCCACCCATCAGGAATTCGCCCAGGTCGAATGCGCCATAGTCGCCTTCAGTAGAGCCGGAGAGTTCGTCGCCTTCCAGGGCTTTCTCTTCATCGGCGCGAGAAGCCTTCGAGCGGCGTCGCTGCGCGTCGCCTTTGACGGAACGAGTACGATGCAGACTAAGCCTGGTCAGCTCCCGTCTCATCTCCTCCAAATCCTCCATCGCCCCGCGACGAGAGACGGGTTCAGTGCCCCGCTCTCCCCAGTGGCCCTCTTGGGATGTCTCGCTATCGCTAGTCGACAGGGACGGATCGGAGGCGACGGCATGGGGCACGTGGTGGCTTGCTTCGTGGCTGTCGGGCCGGGTTTCATTCGTCGTTGTCGGGATTTCTTGCAAGTCGCCCGGCATCCGACTTCCCTCGGCCGTGGTGTTAGACATGATTGACTTGTTTTTCCTCGCAGGCAGATCGAGGTGCGCTTTCGGAGCCTGTCTATAGTTCGGGTGTGGAAGCAATCAATGTGCTTGGAAGTCAAAGTCAATCGGGCCGCAACCGTATTCAAATTCCACAGACGTCAATTGGAATGGGGCAATTGCGCGTCGAACAGATAGGGATTAGGAAAATGTAGATAGGAAAATAAGAATACCGAATCGTTTAATTCGGGATATATGCAAATTGGTATGTACAGCCGGAACTACCGCCGGAATGCGTCGAGGAAAAGAAAGGAAGAAGGTGATGTAATTAGAAAGATTATATAAGAGGCCGGGACTTGAATGAGAGCTCTGGGAGCTCTCACCAACATGCACCTGCGTAGAGGAGGGGAGAGGGTCTATAGAATGAGAAACGCAATGGGGATCACCCACGCCAGGAAGACCAGGGAAGCTTGATAAATAGGGGAGAGCCAGGAGGGGCTGCTGATGGAGGTCGTTGCATCATGGTTAAAAGCCGCGAGTCTGCGCTGATTAACTCCGTGTGGGCCACCTTTCACAGGGAAAAAAAATTCTGGTGGATTTGTCAGAATCTTCTAGCCGTGGAGAAGAACAGGGTCTGCTTCAGCGAGGCTGCAATCAGAGGATGAAACGAGGTGGGCTGGGTGGAGGAAGACGCCAACCGAACTGTGGATCGAAGGGTGGCTGCTGGCGGCGGCGGCGATGGATGGCAGCGCGGGTAACGCAGCAGCAAAGGAAAAAAAAAAAAAAGAAAAAGGAAGGTAAATTCCAGAGTCGAAATGAGTCAGGATGAGCGCGGTGGATGCCATCAGGAGGGAAAGAGATTGGTTGAAGGACGAGATATCTGATTCAAGATCGGCTGGACCCGAAGAAGCATGAAAAAGTTCGACCGGAGATAAGCTGCAAAAAGTCCTCGGGCTTTAGTCATCCGTGCTTCTGATTGGTCTGGTCGGGTCATCCGTGCCTGGTCGCTGGGGCACTTGGAATTTCACTAGTCAGCGCATTTCACCGGAATTCATATTCCTCTCAAGGATTATTAATGGGCTCCAGCACGCTGCTTACGAGTTACGACAGACAACCCAGATCGGGGTCTGATTTCGGTTAGCCAATTTCCATTCTTCCATCCATTCATTCATTCCATTCATAGTGCCCGCGATAAGGGTGATTGCCCGTCTTGGTGGCTGCAAACAGCCACCTGGCAGTCTTCTGCCTATCAACTGGACTACCTTCTACAGTTGTCACAATATTCTCCTTGCTATCTCTCTGTTCCCGCCTTCCATCAGTTTCAGTATCACTCAGTCACTCTTGACATTGCGATTGGGAGCGGAGGACAACCCATTCCTCGGAGCCGAATACTTGTAGTACTGGGTAGGAATAGATAGGTCTTCTGCAGGCTGCCAGTTGCCCGGATGTCAGCCAGGAATCTGCCGAGCCGCTAAGTCGACATGGTGAGCAAAATGTCCCAGCGCACGGATCAGGGCCAAGAACTTCGAGACCACTATGAGCACGCTTATCACGTTCTTCACTCACCTTTCGATGGACTTCCATATCACCATCTCCCTGTCCAATTCCGACGACCCCCCAACGAATGAGGCAATGATGACTCTCTTTCCTCTTTCTCTCCCCTCTGCCCCGGTCTAGTGCTTGCCGGGCATTCCGGTTGATCTTCCCTGGGCTCCACACAGACCTGCTCGTTAGAGGTCAGGATTGGTCGGGCAATGCCTGTGGTTGCGTTAGTAATGCAGCTTGGTCGGCATGCGGATCACTGGCCGGTTCCCGAGTCAGTCAGCATCATAACCCCGATAATCTCCAGAACCGATTCCCCGTTTTGGATCTGTATGCCGATGATCAGTCATATTCACAGAGAGCCAGCACACTCTGCCCTCGTTTGTGTGCACGCCCACACCGCTCAAACATAGGCAAGAGTGAATAGAGCCCGCGGCAACAACGGTCTGCAATGGATGGATGGAAGACGACCAGCTGACAACTAACTTACATGACGAACAGCACCATTGAATGCACAACCTTCGCAACCTGCATGCATCTTGCTTGACCGCACTGTTTTGGTAGGTATAGGGCATATGAACGGCGGATGAAACAATTCCTCTGACCGACAGAAGTACATGCCGACTACCCATGTATACCGTATCACTCTCCAATCCCACCTTCGGCTGCAACACGCCGCGGCCGCGAGAAGCACCAGTTATATTCTATGACCAGATAAGCACGACGATCCAACAGCTGGCCATCCAGCCATACCAGGCAGCTGTGCAAGCATCCGGCCTGAACTCACCAAAATGTAGAGGAGGCGTGTCTACACCCTCCGGACAGCATGGCTCGTCAGACTCTATCCTTTTTGAAATCGGCGAGTTGTCATCTTGTCGTAATTTGTAGCCATCAGCACAGCTTCATGAGACTCCTCTTGCCAGAATGTCTGCTTCTGTCACTCTTTATTGCCAGGTATAACAGCATCACGGTTAGTGCTTGCCAAGGTGAGCCAACAGCTGATACGATAACCCACGTGTGAATGTGGAACCGGTGGATTCGGCACTTTGTGCGGTATAAGATGGTCGTTATAGTCCGGTCTTTCCGACAACTATACGTACACCGTAGACCGTCAGTATTTATGGCATTCTAGTTTCAGAATTCAGGGTTCACTTTTGCGAAATTAGTCGACAATTGTTTCTGTCCTAAGATTCAAGAGGACTCGAGTTCATGTCGAGCGTATGACGGTAGAAAGATGTGGCCTAAGTGTACTGGACGGGGATAGCTAAGCATTGTTTGAGTAACTCCTTAGGCCGATCCAACCGAGGAATTCCAACCGTGACGGGATCAGCCTCATCCACCCAAATCACCCACCCGTGTACCATCAACCAACCGGTAAGGGATTTTCGTCGGTCGCAAGACTTAGACGCGGTCAGGAACAGCAGCTGACATGCTCTGGTTCCTGTAAGCACTCGACTTAAGCGTCGACTGATTCCGCCCATCTTGGCAGCCGACGCCTGCTGTTCGTTATCGCGTCGCCTCATCTGACTTGCTTCCCTCCCCTCACCTGATAAAGCTTCGTCCGTCGGTCGCCAACGCTGTCGTCATTGATCACTCTCACTCCTTGTCTATAATCATGACTTCCACAATTAGTTCTACCCCAGATTCCCATGTACCAGATCTGAACCCCAGTTTCCCGGGGTCTCTCGATCTACCTTTGCCCATGGAGATCCGATACAGGCAACCTCGCGATGGGAATCCAGGTTGATGGTAACAGCGCAAAAGCAGTATCCTCTATGATGAAGTCTCCCACAGTGGCCATGGTGACTATCGATCGTTCTCCAGCTTCACTGCAACAGCCCGTTGGAGCAGCACCGCCGTCCTCTCGCCCCCCGGCCCCTCAGCCCCCTGAAAAGACGAAGACACCTTCCGACTCAGCGCTACCCGATCCCAACCTCGTCAATCCTCGTCTTCTCATCAACGGAGCGTGCATCTACGAGCGTCATCTCCCTGGGGACGCATACATCACCGCGCGAGTGCAGCGCCTCCAGCACGGGTACTACTCCAGCCCCGCCGTCTCCAACCAAGACGCCGACCATGTGGATTTTCTCGGCGTGACCTTTGTCTTCCACTCGCCCAACACCTTGTCGCATCGCTTCAAGGCTGCGAAAATCCGCGCATCCGTCCACGGGAGTCGGGACTCCCCATCCGCCGAGGCAGCGGCTCG
Organism: Aspergillus aculeatinus CBS 121060; assembly: GCF_003184765.1. Classification (NCBI taxonomy): domain Eukaryota; kingdom Fungi; phylum Ascomycota; class Eurotiomycetes; order Eurotiales; family Aspergillaceae; genus Aspergillus; species Aspergillus aculeatinus. The sequence continues at coordinate 272,809 of NW_020291489.1, forward strand.
AGCCCGGAACAATCCTCGATTCTTGATGCACGCGCCGCACCTCCTCTACGGCGCGGTGTCTCCGGAGACCATGCAGTGGAACTACAGCCTCAGCGGGTCACTGGGGGTTGCCGACCTGCCCCTGATCGCCAGTCTGTCGCCGAGCGGGGGCATCAACGGCCGGTACAAGCGGTACGAGATGATGCGCATCCAGGGGTCCGTCCGGTCGCGGAGGAGCCCCCGGGGTCGCGAGTACGACGTCGAAGCCGGCGAGATCGTCTGGTCCCTGGAGGAGAATACGCTGCAGCGATCGGGTCTTCCGCGGGAGTTCACCTTCGCCATGCTGATCCAGAAACCGCGCGCGGAGAGCCGGGTGCACTTCACGCTGGAGATCGAGCCGGTGCTGCAGAGCTGGGTTTGCAGTTATCCAGGGTTATTGTTGGGGTTGCCTCGCTACAAGCCCGTGCGACGACGGCCGGTGGACTTTCGAGTGCAGGTAGGCCAGCGGTTCGAGCCGGTCACTCCGAAACGGGGATTCAATTTTGCGGCTCTGGAGAGCTCGTTCGATGACTATGTCCATATGCCGGGACGGAAGTTTTCTACCGGGGTAGGTATATCCCCTTGGGTGAGGCTGGATGTCAAATTCGGTGGCTAAGCGGGTTAGATCTCCCCGGACGGTGGGCTATTCCAAGACGACAATGAGATCCGACGAGACGTGACGCGCGATTTGACGATGATCGATCCGCTCGGGGGCGTGACCAAGATCCCCGCTCCGGCCAATGCTGCCTGGGAGCTGGCGAGAAGGACGACACTGGACCAGGCTGCTGTGCCTTCGATGGCAGGCTTTGACCCGGGCTCATTCACAATGCGGCTGTTGTTAGACAACGACCAGAGCACGAAGCATACACAGGTGGCGTCCGAACTGACCACAATTCAGGAGACAAAAATGGAGGAGCGTAAGAGCATGCGACAAACTCGTCGGAGCAGTCGAGGCCAGAGCGACTGTAGTCAAGGCCAGAGTGGCTAATTGAAGTTTGCATTTGGACGTCTTGTTCGTCCCAGCATTTCCCAGCAAGATATACCCGAACTACTGTTTTAGAATTCTAGTCTTTCTTGAACAACAAGAATACAACCCCGAGCCTGTGCTTATATTTTGGCCTTCAACCCACCCTCCGTCCTTCAACGCCTTCTGAACCTCGTCTATCGCAGCCGTCACACAATCCGCATCAGTCCCAGCAAGGTCAGGGGCCTGTCGCCATCGCGTCACCATACTCGCCGACCCAAGACTCCTTCTCAACTCCTCCAAATTCTGCAACTGCCGCACCAGAAAATCCCCTTCGTCCTTTACCGCACCCCCGCGATTCCACTCCATGCGCGTGAATCGACTTTCCGCGAACCCTTCCACCGGCGGACTCACCGTCCACGGTAGAGGAAGAGTATCATACAAGGACGTCGAAAGCCGATTCGAGGGGAGTTCAAACGGCGCGAGCACCACATCTTCAAGGTGGAAGAGCGCCTTCTGAACGGCTCTCGCATTGGGCGTAGTGGGATCTGGCGCCTTGATCAGCTCAAACGCATCCAAATCGCCCCCTCCCCGGGGGGAACGTACGACAATAAAGCGACGCACAAGTCCAAATCGCCACCGTCCCTCCTGTCTTGACTGTTAGTTGCATCTGCTCCCAAAATTCCCGCATGGAGAACCACTGCGCCTTATACCAGAGCCAGTGGGCTGCCAGCCTCGAGCCCCTTGCACAAGTACGGTAGCGGAGGTAACCACGAACCGACCTCGCGCAAATCACTAAAATCACCGGCGCATCGTCGCCACCATCATTTTTAGTGGCAGCCGCAGCAGCAGCAGCATCCTGGGGGAGAACCCCCAGACCCCCCTTCTTTTCACCTTCCCAAACACAGCATCACGCAGCGGCAGATTCCCCCTTCGGGAGAATATGCCTCAAGGTACATGTTCTGAGCACGGACATGGGATAGGGCTTTGCCCTCGTCAACGACGGTGTCGTGCTCTACGACGAAAGATTGGGTTCTGGGTGTGGATTCCGGGTCCTGGTTGGGGCGTCGTTCGTGGGATGTGTGGTTCATGGGATTGAATAGACAGGGGCAAGCTGTTAGCATTAGTGATGATAGATCGATCGCATATGACATGGAGTGGATCCGGGACTATCATGCCATATCTCTAAGAGAGTGAGTCACTCTTGGATAGGAGTGCTAAGCATAGAGGTAGATGTAGATGGTCGTGCTGACATGGACGTGATCAAGATATTATAAGGACCTGAGATAGCTGGAGGGGAGTCCCTATACTGCAAGTCAAAGCACTATATACCGTGGAAGGGCCGGTAAGGCATGGCTAAAGGCACAGTGCAATAGCAATAGCACTAGTCATCTAGTGACAACAAACGCAATCCTCTATACGAATCAAGCACCCTCGTCTAGCCATCCCGGAACTCGGTACCATGGCGACAATACCGAAGCGTCCTCCCGAAGACAGTCTACACAGTATGATCTCGAGAGAGCCCCCATTACCAGAACGAACAAGATCATGGTATAGCTCAAGACCCACAATATAGACCCTCCTCTTATCATCCAACCCCGCTCAGCGATAGCTACTCAACAAGGTATTTAGCCAACACCCGCTGCGGTGAATAAGCACCCTCTGAATAATCCAAGTAATCCCACGCTCGGTGACTGGCCAACGTCCTGCTCCGGACTAGAGCCTAGTGGAAAGCAGTTTCTCCACCGTGTGGAGAACCACCCCAAGTGGATCATCACAAGGAGTTTCCCACTTACTGGAGCAACCGTAGCGCAGCACAGTGCGCCGTGGACACAAAATCGACCTGCCTGTTCTGGGAATTGGTTCGGGTCCACAGTTGGATCATGGAGTCTCGATTGAGTCGATTCATCCATCTGAATCATGCCCATGAGACTGACTGCCCTGTACACTTACAGCATGTACTGTAACCTATTTATGTGTCATTCGAGACTTATCAATTGACCTGACTTGTTGGAGGGATCTATTTTTTTTTTTTTTGGCTGGCTGGTAGGCGGGAACTCTACGAGTAGACTCCCAGTCTGATCATGGTGGAGATCAAGGTGGAAGTGTCCAGTCTACCTTACTTGAGTACAATATCCGATCTAAAAGAATAATCAATATCCTCAGGGTCTTAATTTACTAGGTAAGGTAGGTACTGCTACTGATATCCTCCTGCAGATCCACCGTTCCTCAAAAGCAACCACAGAAGCCCGATAGAGAAGACCGTGGACCCTGCCCCTTGTTCCCTTTCGCCATCCCTATCTTTCAATGACCAAACAACCAAGACTATATACTACCAAGTACAGTACAATTCATGGACCCTTCATCCTCTTGGCTATTATACTCATACACCACAACAACAACAACAACAACAACAACAACAACAACATCAACATCAACATCATCATCATCACCACAACCTCCCTCTCCAGATCTCCAAAATAGAACCCCTACCACCACCCCACTCTCAAAGAACCACCCCCAAACAACCATACAAATCCCCCGTTACCAAAACCCATGTATAGAGACCACGCCACCATCACCACCATCCCACCTTCCAGCATAAACCCCAACCATCCATCCAAGCAACATCAGCCCCAAAACACCACAAAACAACACCACCCCGCCAACCACCATGCCCTACCCCGTCGACGATTGATCCACGGAGCCGGGGCAGGCGGCGGTGTTGCGGCGATGCAGGTGCCTCCGGTGGTGAGGAGTTGGTGGAACAGTTCATGGCCCGGGGGGGGGTAGCTCTACTTCCAGTTTTGGGATGGTGATGGTGGTGGAGTTGCTTGTAGGGACCGCACTGCGTAGTACGGTACTGTAGCAGGCATAGCCCTGGAAGTTCATCGGTGCCAATGGCAATGGCAGCTTAATCTAACGCGGCATCTGCATCCTCTCCGGGGAGTATGGACAGATAACACCCGGAAACAAGCTCACCCTCTAACTACCTTACCCACTGCATCCCCAGTATGTTTCCCCGTTGTTGTTCCCCGTGTGTTCCCCCGGAGCGAACGACCATCTTTCTGGAGGATGAATGGCCCGGATGCGATCTCGCCACGATCGATTCTGCTGGATACGCTCAGTCCGTCGTCGCGGAGCGTGATCACCCTCCGTAGTATCGGCTCCTCCTTCAGTGATCTGACTTCCAGGCCTCCTCCCCATAGCCATTGGGGGAGGAATAGGAGCGTTGAGAATCGCATAGCTGGCTCGAAATGAGACCATTCGATTGACTTGGTTGAATTGTGGGTAAGTTGGACCAGAGTTTTCGGAGATTCTCTCAAGGAACTGAACTATAAGAAGACTATCATCGTATAAATTTCCCACCTCACCCACCCACCAAAGAGATGCAACCAGGATCGCAACCAGGCAACACGCAAGATCAACCTCTAGTCAACTACAACATCAATCCAAGCTGATAGCACCTATCATTGCTGTTCAATGTACACGACCCCATGGCTCTTAGGTAACATGTAACACTAAGAATATGATAGCATGATCATCATCAATCCAGCAACAGCAACTTAAATAGTAATGGCAATAGCAACAAGCAAAGAATGAATTCAGATAACCGCCCCTGGACCATGCCACCCAAGCCAACCCATTGCTCATGACCACATGAAAGAAGAAAACCCCCGCAGAAGATCAAAAACCCCAGTGAACAAGTGAAAAGAAAGACGAGATAGGTATTTTGATCTGCATCGTATCATCGTAGTCAAAGGAATCAAAGAAAGGAGAAAAAAAGAAAAAAAGAAAAAAAAAAAAGCCGCCCATACCTCCTCTACAGCGATTTCTTCATCCGGGTAATCATCCACAGCATATATGCATAGTCTATTCCCAAATTGCCGCCCTTCTGGAGAATAAAAAAATCGTATAGGAAAAAAGTGGGTTAGGGAGAAGTGAAGGCTAAACGAGCGAATACAACATGAGACAAGACGAAAGAGAAAAATCAGATCTGAGGTTGCGCGGGTGGTGCCGTGGTCCACGTCGACACTGGATACCCGGCGTGTGCGCCCGGGGCCGTGGCCCCCACGTAATATTGATGTCGGTCCCCGCCCGTGTAATAAGGCGTAGGAATAGGGCCCGACTCCCGACGCGAAATGCCTGGGTCAAATCCCCCAAGCCCCCGGTGTTCCAGATGCTGATGCGACCCGTCAAGCGGGCCCAGACTGAAACTCCCGCCCCGCGAGTATGTAGCAGGAGTCGAGGGATCGATCGGTGACGTTGCGTCCGTGGCCACGCTGCGCGAGGATATCGATGAGTTGCGGTAGGCGGACGGGCTGTGGTCGGAATGGGATCGGTTGCGGTCGCTCAAGGAACTCGGCATGGCCGTGTTGAGAACCGACGGGATTGACGAGGATAGAGGGTTGTGGCCGAGCGCATCAAAGCTGGTGCCATACGAAGGCTGTCGGAACTGCGTGTAGTCCTCCGGTTTCGGTGGGATTTGAGTAGGGGCGGATGGTGCAGGCAGATATGGATTGGGGGCGGATTGTGCCGGAATCGACCCTCCCATCGAGTATCCAGGTATTGGTGTGGACTGGGGAGGATGGATCGCCGTATAAGGCGGGTGCATGTAGTATTCGGGATGCGAGTTCGTCATTGCATAGCCTGGAGCGTGAGGTCGATAACCGTATAGCGCATGCGACGGGTCATTCGGATTCTCCAACCCTCCAGTTTCCACATCATCAATGGGGGCCCGGAAGCTTTGCTTCTGCGTTAGTTCTGCACGGGGCCGGATATATCTCAGCGATTCGACCACCGATGGCGGATTCAGCATCCCGTGGAGCACATCGTCCACGCTGTAATAAGACACCAGATGATGCGTCACTCCGGAGACCGTTACGCTCATCGTCTTCTTAACCAACCCCGAATCCTTAAAACCGTACGAATCCACCAGCGAGCCCACCAGCGCACGTTCCACGTCGGACTGATGCGGTCTATCGCCAAAAGGCCCGGTTGTCGAGGAAGGAGAATAGCCTCCGTTACTGTCCTGTCGCGGATACGGCTCCCCCGGTCGCGTCGACGGCACCGGGCGCCGATTGGCCTTCTTCATCGCTCTCTTCTTCTCCCCTGGCGGAAAGGGCTTCTCCAGCTCTCGGTACACCAGGAAGTTGCCCAGGATACGACTGGGACTCCAAGTCACCCCATCCGTCCATCGCTTGATCCCCGACGAATTCTCCTCGTAGATGAAGACGCTGCCGCTGCGAACGAGGTGGCTCCGTTCCCGATCGTGGGGGCGACGAGGGACATGGTGCAGGACGCCTGTGAGACAGGCTTCAAACAGAATCAGCGCATCCTGTGTTGTTGCAACATATCCCATAAAGGTGGGCTCCAACACCGTGGTGGTGCCGTTGACCATTGTTTGCCTTTGTCTGAAGGTTCGAACCTAGTTGAAAGGGGGTCCAGGAGGTAAATCGGATCAAAGTTAAGGCCACCGAAGATCAAGGTTTCCCAGCAACACGGCTAGGTCGACCGGGATGTTATCACTGGAAGTTCGGGTTTCCCCAAGCACGAAAAGGAAAGAACAGCCGTGAGGAGATTTGAAGTGTAAAAGGAACGAATTCGGGATAACAGCTGCCAAAAGGCTTTGCTCGGGACTTTGTGCTCGCTTCCACTATTTGATGTCTTGCCAGTATGCGGGAGACACACACAAGCACACAAGCACACAAGCACACAAGCACACAAGCAGAAAATGGCAAAGCTTCAAGGTAATAGCACCAAGAAACAGGGAGGGGGAGGCGAAATTAACCTTTAGGGGAGAGTAGGCGGGGGGAAGGGGATTAGGTTGGAGGAGGGGAGGGGGGGAGGGTGGTGGTGGTGGTGGAGGGGAGAGAGTAGGTAAGAAGCAGTTGGTGGTTGGCAGTAAGGAAAGGAAAGAGTCGGAGAGAATGACAAGTCGAGAGTCGAAAAGAGCTCACAGTCGACGGGCGAACCGTAGAAAAGGGTCGATGGCGCAAGTTTAAAATCCCCCTCTTTCTTGAGCTGAGTTTAAGGACCACCAGACTTGGGTGACCCGGATCGACAGCGAGCACGGGCCCGTCCTTTCTCAAATCACTCCTCGTAAAAGAAAGGTGGAAAGGATGGAAAAGGTGGAAAAGGTGGGAATCTGGAGAGAGAGCAAGCGTCTGGCCCTAGCGACTTTCTGGGTCGACTGGAGCTGCGGTTCCACGGATAACGATCGGATCGAGGAGTAGGTAGGTAGGTAGGTAGGTAGGTAGGTAGGTTGACTCTCCAACCTGACCAAGTCCAAAGCTGCGGCAATTCCCAAGCTTTCTGCTGGCAAGTCGAAGCCCGTTTTGACAGGGAGTTTAAGTCGCTTGGTCCAGGGTTGAATGGTGAACTCAATTGAGGGCCGATCAAGCGATCAAGCGATCAAGCGATCAAGCGATCAATCAAAGTGAGTGAGTGGGTGGGTGAGTAGAAAGAAGAGGGCAAAGAAGCACACAACACACCAACACCCACACAAAAATAGGGAAGAGTAAATTGATCAGGAAGAAAGAAAAAGAAGTAGAAGTAAAAGAAGAGAGCGAGAGAGAGAGTCCAGCTCAGCTTACACTGGAGGAGCTGCTGCTGCTGCTGCTGTGCTGTTCAAGGCCTGTTTCGGAGCAGGTATGTAAGCCAATCTATCCACACTGAAGTTCACAACTGTCACCGGTGCCATATGAAACAAAATATTCAACAATATACCGAACGTGCAAATAAAGATTAGAGAAAAAAAAAAGTGTTCCAGATGCTCCGTGGAAGGTGAGGAGGGGAAGTAGTGAGTTCCGATGGTAGGAGGAAGGGACAATAGACGTACAACCCTAGTAGCACAAGAACAGAAAGGTAGATTGAAACACAACCAAACAAATATAAGTAGTGGTAGTTTGGTAGTATAAAGATGAGCACTGGTGATGGTAGTAATGGTGGTGATGATAATAGTGATGATGACGATGATGATAATGATAATAATAATGATGATCACAGCAGGGGAGAGAGATAGAATTAAAGTAACCCAGACGGGGGAAAGATATAATATTGGCAGATTCACTGGTGGATTCTCCCAGTAAGGTATAGTAAGAAGATCTGCTTCTGCTCTGCTCTGCTTTGCTCTTGCTCTGCCTCTGGTGTTTTCTCTTCTCTCTTTAGAGTAGCGCTTTAGTAATGGCTATAGGGGGATGAACCAAGAGAAAGAGATTAAAGGTAAGAAAAGTAAAGTGGGAAATAAAATAATAAAATCAAAATCATCCACTGTTATTTTTATTGAGAAAGGAAGGGTAAAAAATCATTTTCCCCCCTCAGCTCAAAAAAAAAATAAAATGGGAAAGTGAGATAAAATAATAATAACGAAAATAAAAAAAAAAACGACGAGAAGAATAACCCCAAAAAATAAAAAAAGAAAAATAAGGAAAGATCGAGGCGGCACCCCCTTCCTGGTGATCAGAAAAACCAGGAAACATCGCAGGCAATAATGAATGGGTGGAAAGGCCAGTCAGACTAGACCAGAGCCGGGTATGGAGCGGGTGTTGCAGGGAACGCCAAACGGCCAGACGGGGTCTTACTCTTGCTAAAAGAGTCAAGAGACAGACAGACAGATAGGACTGTTGTGGACGGTGGACAATGGACACTGGACACTGGACAGTGACTGGATTGTAGTGGTAGCCCGGAGAGATTTCCCTCTCTCCCCCAATCTCTTTCCATTCCCCTCGCGCGCAGGCTCGCTCTACTCTCAGAATAGTCATTGAGAGCGAGCGAGCGACCGGCGTATGCAGCGGGGAGAAAAGAGAGGGGGGCGACCCAGACTGGTAGACTAGGTCCGAGCAGAACCAAAGAGGTAGAAGACGAAAGACGGATGGGTGGGTGCAACTAGTGATCCCAAGGAGGAGGACGAGCCCGCCAGAGGACTGGCAACAGTGGATCTCCCCCGGCCCATGAAGCCCATCGCGGGTCCATCAACTGCTCCTCTTCCCAGGCTCCTCCCTCATTCCCTCCCCCGAAGACCAGACGGTAAGGCCCGACAGTCTAGACGGCAAACCCACCCAGCGATGTAAAAGGAAGGACTTAAATGATTCATACAACCAGAAATAGAGACGGAACCCAGAGAAACTGAGGCCGGGAAGAAATTACATGGACCGAAGAAAGTGAGAACCAGAATAGCTGCGAAGAAAGAGAGGGAGGAAGAGAGAGAGGGGGGGCAGAGGGAGAGGGAGAAACATGGAGCAGAGCAAGAGCAGACAGTAGTTTAGGAGAGTGAGACTACCAACTGGGGAAGGAAATATGGAACCATGAAATAGATGACACACGACTTTCACTAATGACATTATCATCCACGAGGATGTTTAGGGGGAGATGAAGTAAAAGAAAAAAAAATAAGTAAGAAGAAAAAAAGGTCAGGAGAAAATTACAACCTCAATAAAAATGAAAATAACAACCAAATCAGGAACCCAACTGAAGCCCATACATAATGATGATGCGTAGAGGATGGAAGTCAAGCAAGCAAGTGGAGGTTCAGGGGAGACTGACTGGCAGACTGACTGATTGACTTACTGAAGAAATTGAGGCAAACCCGGCGGGGATGGGAAAAGCAGGTACCCCGTTTCACCTCGCTCCTTGGGGGACACAACCTTAGCTGCTGAAGCAGCTAATTTTGACGTTCGATATCCTTTTGCGCAACTATCTTGCTTCCACCCGCCTGCTGCTTTCTTCTCCGTGTTCCGAGTGATGCCCAAACACGAAACAACGAGCCTCGCCCGACACAACGGATAGTAACGAGGGCACACGAGTTTGACTAGCAGAAGTGCGAGAATTAAACTACACGAAAAGGAAGAAGAGTGGATCGTTAGAGGAAGATAAAACGTAGGGATGCGACAAGAGCCAAATGAGCCCCAGAAAGACTAAAGGCGTTAATGGCAGGTACTGCACCAGAGTGATGGACACTGGGAAGGAAGAAGAGAAAAGATGGGAAATGATGATGGTGATGATGGTGATGGACGATGGACGATGGAAAAAGCGGATAGATTCGGGAGGGGGCCAAGGACGGACTTAAAAGGAACCTCGAAGGATTAACCTGAACGTGGAGAGGTAGGGGGTAAATTTGGGGGGAGATACATTTACAAGTCGCAGATCCAATGAGACTCGATCAAATTAGTACTCAGTACTACCAGGTACTCATAGGATTGAGTGGCTGGTGATTGATTTACTGCTGAGAGGAAGCACTGAGTGCTGTCAGGTCAATTGAACCAGGCATAGTAAATCAGTGGTCGCAATATCTACGGAGTACAGTACACAGTAAGTTACCAGTCACACATCCACCCCCATCCCACTTCACTCTAGCCCATCGTTGTAGATCTAGTGTAGCAATAGTCTTCGTCCCTGTACCATGGGAGCGAAAGGTGGAGCTTCTCAAACTGGGGTATCCATAATACATGAGTACTAGTTATATTTGATTATATTAAGATGAGATCCTAAGACCACACTCAATCCACCTACTCCTGCTTTAATCCTAACTTCCTAATATATCTCCAGTAGCAGTACTAGCATCATCTGCGGGATGATGAGGATCAAATTAAACAGATAGACCTAGGGCCCAGGGGGGTCGGCTTGGGAGAAAGGCCCAGCAGAGGAGGGGGAGGCTGTGTCTTCGGGTAACTAACTAATTGCTGGTACTATGTAGGTGCTGTACATGCCCACGTATAAGTTAGTATGCGAGAGCGTGTAAGCCGCCTGGCGCACAGAGAGGGAGAGAGAGAGAGAGAACATGCACTTGTGAGCATGGACTAATTATCTTGTATCGTGTCCGAGCAGGTCACCGGATCTTTCTTGGAATGATGGTGGGATGATGGGATGATGGAGTAAGAAAGCAATCAATCAATCAATCAATCATTCTTCGGAGGAGTTTATTGTGAAGCATCGGACAATCTCGCTCTCTTTGGATGACCATCCCATCCCATGATGTCTATCTGTCAGTCAGTCAGTCAGCCTGGCTGGTTTCCAGTCACTTCCTCATCTATGATCCATTCCCCTCTCAGTCTCGCTAAGCTAACAGCGCTTGGCCCGTGAACGTCCACGGACGGATTGAGTGAGGGGTTGGCTGCAGCGGGTGGAGCCCAGCCCATCCAACCACGGCTCCGCCCCTGACGAAGTATTGATGTGCACCGGTCATTGAGCCTGCTGCTGCTGCTGCTACTACCGCTGTAACTACTGCTACACTCAGTATTTCTCAGTGAAGTGGACGTCCACTGCTGCTCAACTCTGGAGATGGGATGTGGTCTATTTAGTTAGTTAAGCTATATACTGTACTTATTACTTGTCACTTACTCACTACTCTAAACTACTCGGTGCTGTACTCAAGTAATCATTACCCGTCACTGTTCCCTCAGCCACTGCCCAGAAAAAAATTCATCGTCATGCTTCGCATCGCAATCCCGAAACCTCACCAAGATTACTAGCAGTTACATCACAAATTTAAATGACGTCCCGCCTTCTGAGTTACTAACTCCACACATAGCAAAATATATGAAGAGGAAATGGTGATGTCCAAGTTATTTATCATCCTTGATTGTCAATTGCAACTTCAGTATTTAGAGATACGTACTGGGTAAGTAGTCTTGGTTTGATCGACCCTCCCAGGACTACTAATTCTGTCTCCATATTTAATTAATCAATCGAATGAGAGAACAACTCAGTCGAACCGAAGGGTGAGACTAGCAACGGCCGCCAAGGACTCAGATCTCCGGCGCAAAGAAGGACGGGTCATTATTGCATGGCGTAGCAGCGGGAACGCCTCAGATTGGTCCCAGAAAGAGGGTCTGGAGAATTAGGACTCTCCATTTGATGTACAGTGCATTGAATCCATCCATGCTACACATCGAATGGAGACAGGCTACTCTATTCCTTCGTTCGGGACGGAGTCTGACTGTCCCAAACAGGCAAACGCCCTCCTAAGCCCACCGCGGCCTAAGGCTGCGACCAACAGCGCCGCCGACCAGTGTCTGCCAGCCAGTATTCCCACCAGTCTTTAATCAACGCAAGTAGAGAGAACTAACCAAGACGCCACGCCGGATAGCTGAGGGATGCCCTTTGGCGGTGTCTCTTAGAAGACATCGGAGCAATTCACATATGCTAGGTCCTAATACGCCTGCTTATCTTGGTTGAGTCTCCAGGAATTCTTGATCGGGGCTTCCTAGTCAAACAAATCCAATGAGCGCTCAACCCATGGTGACGAAGAGACGGCGGCGGCGTTGTTCGCTCCCAGAAATCCGCTCAGCGGTGGGTGACAACGCAACGATTGGGGAGGGGGGGTGACCTGTAACGACTAACAAGTAGGTCGCGATTCGTTACCGGGAGAGCGCGAAGGGGACTGTGCGCCAGCCAACTTCCACCTCGCATCATCGATGTCCGATCACCATGTCCTTTTGGTCGACAATGATGTAGATCAGAGGAGAGGGAATGTTGCTTGTGAAGGCTTTTGCAGGAGGCGTCCGTAGTCTTTCGATTAGCTGGGTCAGGGACATCACCCCTCTTTATCTTGGACGTCCACACCAGCGGACTATGGACTCCTTTGCGTCCAACTGGATCGGTGGGAACCTCCAGTCAGCCTCCATCGGGATCCGTGCAGAGACTCAGGAGTCCTCACCCACAGGAATGCCCAAGGTAAGGATGATTGCGCAGCTCGAGTCAGTCGACGACCGGAGAATTCCCTCTCAATTCATTAGTAACGGGCCATGACATCTCTGCCACGATGGATACGAAGTAGGTGGAGACAGACGTGAGGTGGGTAGGAAGGAAGGAAAAGTGGAAGGGAGAACCCAAGCGGCAAAGAGGCGACAGGTCGTCCCCCACAATGACGATCACGTTGGGTACTGTAGGTAGTAAAGTTAATGTACAGTGCAGTCGGGGTGCGAGGAAACAGCCGGAAGTTCCGATAATGCCTTGTCGACCCATCAATGCGTTTCGAGCTGGGTCGACTAGAATCATCGGTAACTTTGTCAGGATTCAGGGGATGTCGTTCCTAGAGTTTATATTGGACAGTCACGAAAACCTTCGCGGGAGATCCCCCAGCAGTCCCAGAGCTACGGCGTTTCTGTGGTGTTGTTTGTTATCGTCGAGAAATGGTCTGCCCGCCCGAGTCGACTTCCCGAGGCACCTGGTTGGAAGCTTAAGGCCACAGCCAGGTCACTGCAATTTTAGCGGGGGGTAAAATTGCATCATGAGGGTTTGTAGAACTCAGGCCAGAGACAGGTGATGATGGATCACAGGACTGTGATGGGTTCGGCAGCTCCGCTGGGGACGACCCGACAAAGCGGGTGAGCAGACGATCGCGTGCTTGTCGAAACTCAATTCAATTATGGGGAACAGCAGCGGATCTGGAATCGACTAGACTCTTTCGACCGTACACATGTACGAGTATATAGCCTTCGCTTTGCGGCCCCCAGAAGCTGCTGAGTCGTCATTATTTAATGTTTGTCCTGCACTCGACTAGGCAAGCGAGATCTGGGGTTCGGGGATCTTCGAAGTGAGTTTCGTTTGACAGGTCCATTTTACGATTCCGAAGGCGGTGGGCCAGCAATGGGCCAGCAAGCTCCCCCAAACCTGTTGCTAGGGTCTTTTCACCTTTGCTAAGTGACATCTCCTCTTGATAAATTTTGATCGTGGTAACCCTTTTTGTCTGTAACCTCGAGACAGTTGACAATGCGCCTTTTCTCCCAGTGTCGTGGAGGCAGAAGATGTCAGCTCGCGGGGGGAAACGCCTAAAGAAATGACTATCCTGCGGACAAGGAGACTGCTTCCGGAGACTCTCCTAACAGAGATTGGTATAGCGCACACATTGCGTGCAACTGGCAGCCGCAAGAATCACGGTATGGTAGCGATGGGCAAGTCAATATGCTGGAGTTACGAGACCAAGTTGCATCACTGTCCGTTGATTTTGAGTATTATGACTACCATGTGGCTGGACTCAAATGTCTCACTGAGTGAGTGGTGCAGAGGTCTTTTATATGAGGCTGAGTGAAGACACATATAGTACGGAGTTCTGCTCATCCAGAATACATTGGGTAGTATGTACACACAGTACAAGTAGCATCTCTCACTCGGGAATTGCCACATGAGACAGCTGCTCTCTCCCCTCGTGTCTGGAACCACAGCCTCGGGACGGCTTCGGCCGGGAGAGAGAAGCCAATGGCTGGTTCAAACTCCCTGGCCTACCTTGTAGTTACCGATACTCAAGTCACGGGTACAGTACTAAGGTATGTAATAAGCAGCCACACACTGCGTGTGATCAGTGGTCCTTCGCAGACTTGTTCAGGCTTAGGAAAGAAAGAGAAGGATATGCACCAGCCAAAGAGGAGGAATCTCAGCAATGCATGGGCTCGGGGCCTCTCTCCAATTGCCCATTTGCATACGGTCGAGTGTTGATGTACGTGTCGTTTCGTATCCGTCCATCCATCTACCCATTCATCCATTGTTTTTGGTTCGAAGGAAGGCGGATGTGAAGTGGTCTGGGTCCGGTGCCATAGAATAAAACACTGTCCGTGCCTCTTTTTCCGGGCTTAGACTGAGTCCCCACCGCAGCAGTGCACAAATGTCTCTGACTGGATAGACGTGCCCCTCTCTCCCTGGTCAACTGATGGATGTCTTCCCCTTCGCGCACTGCGCACGTCCGCGCGGTGGTTAAAGAGGGGGGGGAGGAAGGACTCGGGCGGAGGGGACGGGGAGGGGGAGGGGGGGGGCAATTGAACAGTTCAAGTTGTTCGTAACAGGAAAATAAGCGCTTGGCGATTCGCTCAGCGTCAAATGCATCGAGCAGCGCCACGAACGGTGAACCACAGACCTGGGAGATCAGCCAGCTCCACAAGATATGAAGGAGACTGGCTAATTTTTCTGACTTTTCGGCTTAACCCATGAGTCTTATTACCCCATTGGGGGTTTATTGGCAGGCACCCAAGGGAAATGTTTTGATTGGGCGAGTACAGTACGCCATGCCAGGTGAATACCGTACTCAGCTGTAGTACTAGGTACCGTACCTACTAGTACCCATCGATCATGATGATGAACTGGGTTGGTGGTTGAGCGGATCGTCCTAGGACAGACAAGGCAAAGAAAGGGATTTGTTGAGTGGTACGGAGCACCTTAGACTACTGCTAGTCGCTAGCTGTACCAGCTCCCTAGACTCCAGTCGGACGAAAGAGAGAAGGGGAACTTGGGAAAGGGAGGGGCGGGCAGAAGGATGAATGGCAAAAAAGCAGAGGACGAGTGAAAGAAGGATGTGGCGCTCCCAATTGACATTTCATCCACTCAGCAGAGAAATGCCGCACAATGACAGGGTGGACTGGATCTTTTACAGGCGATACAGGATACAGGCGATACAGGCGATCATCCCCTCCTTCATCCTAAGGATGTCCGCCCAAGGAGGCCAGAACGGGGCGACGTAAAGCAGACACGAGTTCATCAGCACCGCACTAGTATCAACTAGTACTAGCCGGTACTGTATAGTAGATCATTGTAATTTAACAATTTTAACACTTCAACAACAACAACCAGGCTGGGTCAAGCGCCTTCTCAACGACGCCGTTTTCTTTTCCCCCATCATTATTCAACATGAAAAGAAGTAGAAGATTATCATTATCATTGCAATCTAGGTATATCAAGTCGCCCCTGTATACAAAGGAGAAGATTCGGCATGGGGACCTGAGTAGAGTAACCACAAAAAAAAGCAACAAGCAATGCATTGACCTAAGAGCGAGGTGGAATCTCAATAGTGCTGGTGTTATTGGTAACGCCTTTGCTACCGTAGAAGACAAAGGAGTGTCGACAGCGTCTCGCTAGTGATCCTATCCAGGAATCAGGGATCCATGCAGGGCACAGTATAGAACGCCTCTTCTGCACGCGGGACGCAAGAGACCTATTCGAGTAATGCATGGCAGCACTGCACACCGGATAGGAAGTATGCTCTGGCAATTGCTTCCGACCATCAGTAACACTCAGCCACAAGTATCCAATCACTCAAAAAGTCAGTAGTCACAATCGTGCACAATTCGGTCTTGTCCACTACTGCCATCGAATCCCATCCATGCTAATTAAGAGCTTTCTATCCCATACGCGGGATGTGAATGATTTACGTTCCCGAGGGATTCAGAGGCTGTGGTAAGTTCGAGATGGGCATCCTGACGATAGGTTCCCAGCTTTGTTATCCTGCATGGAACTGGGATGCACAACGCTTCGACTCTAGCTCGTGTAGCAAGGTGATTCGATCCTGGAGGTCATCTTCCAAGAAAGGGAGCGGGCCAACCTTGGGGAAAAGGTGTCTAAGGCTCGTGAAAACTACGATGTATTTCTCTACTGGCCCATAATTTACTGCTGGTTTGTCGAAAGCCTGGTGTTTCTTGTGAAAGCTCCGATCAGTCATCAAAAGACAGACGCGACTCTATCACATTGTATTCATTTGGCTTTGCTTCCTCATGCTGCGCTTCAGTCCGGCACACGTACCGTACCTGTACGTACTTGGGCGTCGGGGATACTCGACATGATCATCTGCAGCATATCTACCACTTCGTAAGTACTAGAGGAAAATTCAAACTAAGGAATCGGACCGGAGGCTCAAGTTCCAAGCTTTGGAAATGGTGAGTGAAATGAAGCGACTAAGTCACTAACTTAGTTAACTAGTTACCGGTAAACTACAGGACTTACTAAATTATCGCCGTGTGAAAGCGGGGCTGGACGAGCCAGGTACCAGTTAAAGGCTTGGATATTTTGATTGCTACTAAGTACCTGGCGGGCTGGGGAGATTAAGAGACGGATCCATGATGGTCAAATTAGCGTCCCTCCTTGTCTATGACTTTGCTCCAGAATTGAGGGTCGAGTTCGGACCGAGTTACTACGTACAAAGTACGGAGTACATTTACGTACAATACTGTACCTTTAGGCTAGTAGTCACTGTAGTGAAACCAGTTATGGTGATCGGTCGGCCGCTCCCATGTTATGGGCCCTAAATCCAACGAGGGATCCACTGCTGGCAATAGTTCCGGATAGCGCTCGTCCGGGCGGGTTTGAGATCAACCACAAGTTTAAGCATTCATGCGTGGTGGTTGAATGCGGAGAAAGTCAGCGCTGAGCCTGCTGGATCTGTTGAACCTGCTGAGCCTCAGGCTGCTTCAATTCTGTTTTGGTCGATCTCTTGACTCCCAGCTGCTACAATCTCCCAGACAGTGAAAATAAAATGGATCAAGGAGAACAACGGATTACTCCGTACCCGTGACTGTTTATGTATGTACTGAGTTAGTAGTAAATAACACCAACCCACGGGTGGACACCCATTGGCAAGCAAGTCAATGACTGGCTGGCTTTCATTTATCTTCTTATTATTATTAGCCATAGGGTCTTGGCTACTTCCTTTTCAATGGTGATCCCAGAGGGAATCCTCGGTACGCCGACGCCATCGACCGCTCTTCCTTCCCCCCAACAATTGCAATTGTCACCGGCTGTTTTTGTTTCCCCCACACCTGGACATTTTATTGTTTTGTGCTATCGGCCGGTTGTCGCTTAATGGTCGGTCGTAGGGTGGTTGGTATGATCTGTCGTACACTTCACCGTCCGAGCTGTGCACACTCCGTGAGCGGGTCTTGCAGAATGGAGAATAATGATGATCATCAGCAGTCCATCTTCTGGTGATAAGCACTAACATTGGACCATGTCAGAACTTAGAAATGTCGGCCTTGATGTTTCACAGTTCACAGTCGCTGCGCAGGTCTGACAAAATCTTGACTGTATGCACTACTACAGTCAAGTTATACTTCGCTTCGCCTAAGAAGGTAAGAGAGTATAAAAACTGAGGGTGACACACAAGCAGTCTTCTTGGGACCCTTTCATGATGATAGAAAAGAGGTCCTGTTCTATGGAGTACTGCTGTCGTACACAACCGGCAGTATGTACAGTAGTGTAGGTCAAGCCAGCGGAGAACACGGATATCTAGAGCACTAGCTGACAATGAATGCTCAGCACCTACGCCCTGGCAGTTGCGCATCGTTTCATGCGCACTAAACCACCTTCTTTCTGAGGATGCGAGACTAATTGATCAATGTTAATCATGGCCATGTGGCCGATCAAGATAACTGACCGCAAGATTGCTAGGCTGTTTAGTCTGACGAATTAGTGCTGGTGTAGCATTTATGGCTCCATCCAAAGGGAGAGAAAAGAAGCTAGGTTAACAGTGGTTAGTCGCTTACTTGTCACGGACTACTAGGTACTAACCATGAGTTAGATGGTGGCTTTTTTCCATCTAATGATGCAGTGTTGATCCCAAGGTCAACCAGCTAGAACTGAGTCGTATTTCTTAGCGTTGCTTCCTAACTAAAGCACATCACAATATGCTGATAAATTTTCCATGGGCCATTCAGCATTACCTTCGCACATGGACCTTATTCCTGCCACTGGTCTCGAGTCTCTCGACCAATAACATATAAACTTATGAAATGAAGATGGCGCGGGTTAGTCATGCGGTCTTTGCTTTTTTGCCATCCAGCATGCATCTGGACCCGATAGAGTAGGTGGTCCCTCCCTCCAGACTACTAGGCCAGTCAGCGCAAGCTTCTAGATCTTGTTTGTGTTGTTCCTACCTACTAGGTAGGCACCACCCCCTTGCTTGTTTGATACTTTCTTTTGCCTCTCATTATTTCATTTCCTTTTGCCTTCCTTCTATCTTAGTTGCTGGCCCCTCCTA
This sequence comes from Aspergillus aculeatinus CBS 121060, assembly GCF_003184765.1. NCBI lineage: Eukaryota > Fungi > Ascomycota > Eurotiomycetes > Eurotiales > Aspergillaceae > Aspergillus > Aspergillus aculeatinus. The sequence continues at coordinate 291,525 of NW_020291489.1, forward strand.
CCGGAGGTTCCATTACCTACACGTTCATTTCAGCTTGCATTCCCAAGCGAGCGCTCTATCAGCCGCGCATAACCGACACTAATTAACGAGGTGTGTCGCCTGGCGGTGTATGCCCTACTGGTACTAGGTAGGATTGAGCCGAGTGCCCAACTAGGGAGTAACTAAGTCCTTTAAGCTGAGCCCGCTGAACCTCTCCAGGGAGTATGCTTTCCAGCCCTGTAACCACTCCTCCTAACTAACTAAACAACTATAGTACAGTATCTAGTACGGAGTACACAATCATATCCATATCTTCGTCATATGCACCGGTTCCTCCCTTCAGAAGCCGCGCCAAAGAAAACAAAATCCCATCCTAGCCCAGGTTAATCAAGACTAGACGGCCCTCCCCCTCCCACTAGTCTACCACTGCTTGCCTTCGTCACTCTGCTTTCTATTCCCCACATTCTAGTCAGGGATCCAGATCCCGACCATCAGTCAAAAAAACGTGGCTCGGGCGCCTGCGCGTGTCTCAAAGTTATTACTTTTACGGTAATCTCTGCGACAGCTTCGAGACAACAGCCCGTCCTAGACCTCCTTGTCCCTTTCTCCAAGGACTTTTAGTCTAGGACCATTAAGAACGGACTTACAACTCCTTCCTCAAACATCTCCTCCGTTAACTAATCCGTCCATCCCGCTTGAGCCTATCACCTGGCTCCCTTGGAGGCGGCTTCCTGTCACACCCCCCTGGAAGAATGTGCTTTGATGTCATCGGTTATTTCAGAAGGATTCCTAGCCTGGGTCTTGGCACCGCGCCTCGTAGCGTCCATCACCAAGATCCATGTGTGCAACCCTTACTAGTGTTGCCGTAGGTAGTAAGGTACAGTACGCACTTGTAAATCCTACTCCGGAGTAGATTGGTTTCTTTCTAGTCCTGACTAGTAATTAGGCAGTCACTTAGGGGTCGGACTTTACAGAAAAGCTCGACTTTAGCGCCAGTGAAAGTGGGGTTGGAAATGAATGCAGTGCGTACATCCATCTTCCTCTCAATCTCTCACATTGATGGCTCTTTTCTTTCTCTATTCCCTGTCGGTAAGCTGATATTATATAGCTTGCGACAAGGGGTTAGTGGGCATCATGGTACAGTACACCGTAGCCCGAGGACTTGCATGGAAGAACGCGGGCTGAGGTAGTACTAGCACATGGACATAAAAGGAAAACTGGCAAGAGAAAGAGAGAGAGAGAAAAAATCCCTCTTTCCATGAGGTTCAAACTGGCGATCTACCTGCATACCTTTGCTGACTTGGAGTCCGCTCCACTGGAGACAGTCGTACCATTTATCCGCATGGACAGGAAGGGGGAGGGGGCAAGCAATTGGAGACGTTGACGCTTGCTCTTCCTGTAGAAGCCAATTGATGAAGGAGGAAAGAAGGAAAGAAGGAAAGAAGGATTAGTGTGTCTTTCCAGCCTTTCGAAATGGCGTTCAGGTTGCGTTCCAGCCTCCTTCCTCTTCCTCTCTTTCTGGGCCATCAGAGAAGAAAAGGGTCTTTCGACCGAGCTAGCCATAGCCAAGATACTCGAGTGGCATGTTGATAGGAGCGCTCGTTTAGTTCTATACACACACACACACACACACACACACACACTTCTCTCACGGCGTTTCTGAAGGGAGAAAGGCTGGGTTGCGTTAGTAGCCTGAGCCACAGCCACCGGGGACCCGCGCATGAATCGGTGGCCGGGACTCGGGACTAGTTTGGTTCGAGCTGCTAATTGTAGATCAATGGACATTTAATACGGTGGGAATCTATAGCTCGTTTCAATATAGGCTGTGAACCCCCTTTCTTTCAAGATGATGATATTGGTCGATTATACTAGGGCACAATTGCGGTCCTAATCTTATGCTGCCTGGGATGTATGCTGATCATCAACAATTTGTACAGAAGACACTGAGAACAAAGTGTTAGCACTGAAGTGTGAAGAAAGAAATTAATGTTTACAAAAACAGAATGAAAAAAGGGCAGAAATAAAAAAAAATAAAGAAAGGGCCGGCCATGGTAATTAAGCTTTAAACGGGCACTTAGGCAGTCTCAAAACATGACCTGCTTGTTCCAGGGCAGGGAGGATTCATGGGCTCTCGCTAGTATGAACTATGAAATGATAAACGACGAACATGATTTTCCTTTTTCCCCTCCATTGACTGCCAGGATCTCGTACTGTACATAGTAGATACTAGGTAGCTTCTTTCAATCTGCCAATGCAGCGTTGCCCCGCTACTTGCTTGCTGGCTGCAGGATAGGAGGAGGCTCATTCTTAAACCTTCGTCCCTGTGCAGTAGGTGTCAAATTAACTTTGTGCGAGATCACAAATCTTCATTGACTAACTAACGTTAACTCAGTTACAATCAGTGACTAAGTGAATGGTTTGTGAGTGTGGAGTTGGGGATTTTGTTACGGGATCTGGCGAGTCATGTGCTTGTTGTATATACCGAATCTACCTCGATTCGAAAACATCAACCCCTTTGGCAGTAAGTAGTCGTCTTTTTCTATGGTAGTTCAGGGTCTTTGTAACCTTATCGGGTGGTCTGTCCGGTCTCGGCGAGCCGTGCTTCAGCAAGTCAGTGAGTGGCCTGGGAAACCCTTCCACGGTAAACTGGCTGCTTTCCGTAAGGCGCCGGGAAACAACAGGCAGACCAGAAACCTCCGGTGAACGAGCATCTTCATCATCGAAGCACATTCTCGGAGATAGACTAACAACAAAGGAGTTTTCTCCAGGGATTAGCAGTTGGAGCGCATTCTACGGAGTACGGAGTAGGCATGGTGAATTCTCTCCAGTCTCGGCTTGTCAGCCCACTTTGACACGATCGGCCTGAACCGGAGCTCCTCGGTTGAAAGTACCGCAATCCGTACGGAGTACAGCGTACGGAGTACAGTAAGTACTATTCCCACCGCTACTCATATCGGTACCTACTAACTTAACGTACGGTAGTCACAAAGTCTCCTACCCCATTGCCTGTCTGAGGTGAGTTTAGTTCAATGTGTCCGCCGATGGATATTGTCAGATCCGAGATCCCAGCTGTCGCACTCACTTCGAACAAAGAAAGATGCAAGGGGCAAAAAAAAAACTCAAAGCCAATCTGATCTGGACAGGTTTCCCCCTCTCTCCTCATCTCCAGCCGGTATGTGCTAGGATCGCCTTCAGATCTTTGTTCGTCTGTCTTTGCGTTGCGTAAGACGATCCTCCCAAGATTTCATGAGGTCACTTCTGTTTATCCCGTTTCGTCAACAGTCCGATCTTTCCTGCGCCCTGTGTGGATACCCAATCTGCAACGGAGGTACATACGACGATGGATTGTCGTGCGCACTGACATTATCGGCTCAGCCTGCCTGCAGGACGAAGCAAGGCTTCTCTCCTCTATCTACGGAGTACTCTTTCTTTGTTCTCCCTGGTCTCTGATCCGATGGCAGGGAGCAAGTGGTTCTTGTACCGGTTGAGTTGTTTGAAGACTAACGGATATCTAGACCAGTCCAGTGATCCACGTCCAATGTCTCCTCCTGTAAACCCGGAACACCCGTTCACATGCCCCTCCCCCCCCCCCGGAGAGATACTTCCGGGAGGCTGATCAGCCCACCTAGGTGTGACAGTCCTGCTCGGGCGTGCCTGATGGCTGTGTCAATCACATGGCTGTCAACATTTTGACTTACCCAGCGGGCAGGCAAGTCAGCGGCATGTTGGGCATTGGGCCTGGCAGGGAGGGCACTCGGATATATGGTACTATGGACGTTACCCTTGCAGCACCGCGACGCACGATGAGCTTTTTGTAAGCATTGCTGCGGATCGTCGTGGCTTTCTGCCTAGCTCCTACGCCCCTCCCTACTGGGCACGGGATCTCCGCACTATATCGGAGTCCCCGTTGTTGTTGGTCGCAAGCCCGATCGCATATCTGCATGTCTACCATGCAGTCGTTGGGCTATTAGCACAGTAGCACCTAAGCGAGCTGCGTGGGCTAACGAGTTATACTGACTATCGATCGATATAATCGAAGCAAAACCGGTTTTAGTCCTCCAACTACCGGAACATATTCCCACCACTGTGCTACGGCTTCATGTCATGTGCGCAGTGCAAATTCTTCGAGTGGGTTGGAAGTGGAGCAGATACACGCGTGCACGGATTCTCAACACGGCCGAGAGCTCTACATTCTAAGCAATGCGTGACGGCTCAAAATGCATATGTTACGTCACTAGGAGCAAGGCCTCGGGGATCTATCGTGGGAGAAACAGGTCAGGCCGGCTTGAATATCTGCAACACGCATACGAGGATCAAAAACGGATGCTCTCACATCGGGATTCGGTGGACATTGTGCCCGTAGGGGCAGTCAATGAACAAACGGGATTCATGATTCGGGTATCTCGGATTAGCCCGTTCCCATTCAGTGTCGTGTCCATGTCTCAGACATCTTGACCGCCTGTTATAGGGCTCAGCTTATGGTGAGCACAACAGAGTGGCGAGGCCATAGTCGCGCTCTCCCGAGCTGCCCTCTCCGTTTGCCTGGTGTGGTTCGTCGTGCGCAACCCGTACTTTTGGAAGCATTGCGTCGGTCTTCATGGCTGACCGAAAGGCTGCCGGAAGCCGAGCCCAGGGCATTCGTAGGATGAAGTGTCCTTCTCGGCGCTAGCCTCTGACCTCTGAGGAGCCTGGACATTGAACGCCCCTTGTTCTCTTCTCGCGGATATGGTCAGCATGTTCTGTCTGGATTGGAAGGAGACCTTCCTGGATGCCACGTCAAGCTCTAGGCACGGAGCCGATTGTACGGGATCTCGGAAGACAAACGAGCCATGAGATATGAGCTTTGGGGTCTATGTTTGCGTGTGTTGTACGAAAGGTAAGCTCTAAGGCTTGCGGAGAAGATGCGATGTTGTTCTTGTCGTGACTCTCTGCCGACTTGACAATCAGTATGGTGTCTATCAACGTAGACCTCCTTATTTTAGGGGGCTTTTTTCCATATCGAGAGACTCCGCGATCGATTGAATTCTATATACGCCAGTCAAGGACGCTTGGCCACGATTATAGCAGTCTGTGGCTGCAATATTGGCCTCGCAAAGAACTTAGCTTAAGGAGGTAACTCTCTCTTCATGATAACAGCCTCAAGATCAGCATATCCGGTCGCAATTCTTCTTCTCGGTCTTTACAAGAGGGATAAGGAGATATGGGCTGCGGCCATTCAACTCAATAGCCCACTGGGTGTATGCGCTGATAACCGCTCATGCTAACATATATACTTTTCCTATACTGACAGCGGGCATTGCGTCTGCGAGTGATCATCCCTGCTTTGAGTTGGTTCTTAATCTAAATCGCAAACTCTCGGCTCCTTGCTACCAATAGTGGAAAGTGTAATGACGGGCATTCAATGCTTTGTTGGAAGAGACAGTACAGGCTGGCCCAGTGTACTTTTCATTGCCAGACATTTATCTTTGAGGTGATATAGCTCCGAGCATCAGTCGTTCAAAGTAGGCTGTCATGTCTCTCATTTAGTGTTTAGGTTGCGTCGGAGGATGTATGTATGTGTTCGCTGCGAACTGTCAACTTTCACTCACCTTTTGCTTAGTAGGCCAGCATGTGGAATTATGATTAGCTATCTGATCCCCAGGTTATAGACTGGGGTTATTTGGGAGGACTCAATGCAACAGAATACGACCACGTTCCTCATAGTCTTATCCAAGCTCAGCTCTGGTATATGTTGTTTTGCGATGGATGATATCGAGTTCTTCCAAAGTGCTGTATGCAAGTGAGAACCGCACTTCATAGGAGATACTGACTCGCCTGTTACTGTGTCTGACACCAAGAGCCTGATCTGCTGACGAGGATAAATAGAAATCCTGGACATCCATTGCCAGAATGCCTTCTACCATTAATACAATCACATGACCGCGGACTAACTTTGTCCCGCCGCCATTTTCTCCCATCACGGGTCTCCATCAGCATGTATACACTCCTCTCCATCCCCTCTACCAGCTCATTTCGAGCCTCGACCCCATTTGTACCACTCGGCCATCCCAAGTCGGTGGGCTGCCGCTTCGTGGATGGCAATTGGTCCTCAGATCACACTTATCGCCGTCTAAGCCGAGACCTCACGTGCGTGGGAGTCTACCGGGAGTCGGATAATCTGGCCGCTTGTGAAGGTCAATATACAAGTACATCACCTTCTCTGACACGGATTGGAACATTACCAAAACATTCGCGATCCTGAGCACTTCTATCCACGGGCTTTGCATGGTCTACTGCATTCCGTCTTCACGGCACGGTTATATGACCAGAATTCCTTGGAAACCGACATCTGATATGACTGCTCTCGTTTCGTGCTAGCATTTCTGTCTTACCGCACTTATCGCATACATTCACCATTCGTGCATTCTGCGCCAAGTCCTATCATACCGTAACCGCACCATGACAGTCATCATGGCTTTGCAGGGATCTATACGGGCCTCTAGGCAACTCCCCCGCTTGCCTTGCGTGCTCCCATTCCCGTCTCTCGGACATGGCTCCGTGCCCAGGAAAGGATCGCAGACGCTGCAAGTAGCTGGAGCGCGTAGCTTCTCGGCCCTCGCGCCAGGCTGTCGCTCGCCGTTGACTCAGGCAAGGTGCGATTTTGTTTCCTACTTCAGCCGGAAGTCGAGTTCTAAACCCATGTCTAGCTTACGAATGAAGAGAAGTAGTAATCTCTGTACAAAGGAGTCGTCGCAGTGGGCACGGTTCACTGTCCAGCAGAAAAGATGGTCGGCGCAGAAGTCGACCGACCCGAAAGAGACCCAAAAGTAGGTTTCTCTCCTGGCTTGAATCATCTCCCATTTGGGGGGTGGGGGGCGATACCGATAACCTGTGTCTCGTCGAATCCTGACATAAACACAGCACTGAGCCCAAGTCCAAAACTGCGGCTATTCTGTCTAAGATCCCTAGACCCACCACCCACGAGAACATCTACACTGTTCCCAACATCCTCACTCTCACCCGTTTAGTTGCGGCTCCTTTGGTAGGATACTTCCTCGTGCAAGGCCACCACACGGCTGCATTGGGTCTGTTCGCATACGCCGGCATCACGGATCTTGTGGATGGCTGGATTGCACGCCGATGGAACTTGCAAACGGTCGTCGGGACGATCATCGATCCCATGGCTGACAAGCTACTGATGACGATCGGTGTCGCTTGTTTGGCTGTCAATGGATCTATTCCTGGTAAGCCATCGTTTGCGGTTGACGATCCACTATAACCAGTCGTGAGGCAGGAAAGCTGACATGTTTCTATGACAGTCTGGCTCGCCATCATTATCCTCGGCCGTGACGTTGGCCTGGCGCTCTCGGCCATCTACTACCGATGGATCTCTCTTCCTCCGCCCAAGACCATGGCCAGGTACTGGGATTTTTCTCTCCCCTCTGCCGAGGTCAAACCCACGACAGTCTCCAAGGTCAACACTGCGTTGCAGCTTCTCCTCGTGGGTAGTGCAATCGGGATGCCCGTGCTTCCAGAGACGGTGATTGATGCGTGGCATTTGAAGGAAGCCATGACCGCATTTCAGTGAGTGCCACTCTTCTCGTTATGTTTTTGTTGTTGGTTGTGTTTTGTTGTGTGGTGCGGGATAAGAACGGTACTTGGGGAGTGTCCAGCACATACGACCACAGGGTGTGGAAAATAGGGCTTCCCGTCCGCTCAGCCGTACTCAAGCCACACGCCGGGAGGTTAGTAGTTGGGTGGGTGACCACCAGCGAATCCCTTCTGTTGTATGTTTTTTTGGGGGGGGGGGGTTTTTTTCTTCTTAAATTCTTGGTCGCTATTCTCACTGGAAAGGTACATGCTGACAAAGACAGATACCTCGTTGCCGGAACCACGATCTGGTCCGGTCTCAGCTACGTGTTTTCCAAGGACGCCGTCAAGATCTTGACGAAAGAGGAGGTCCAGAAGCGCATTGCTCGAGCTGCGGGGAAGAAGTAAATGGGGGAATATATAGTGGTGAGTTGATGTATGTACATAGGTAGCATACTTTGAATGGGGCTTGCATCTGAGCATATGTCGTTTGAAGTATGAATGCATATTAGACACCATAAAACTTACTATAAACTCCCATAAGTAGTATGCGAGTAGAAACCAGCTGATGTGCTCTGCTGATGTAATGGCGACATCTGGAAGCCGACGCAAGATTTTCCCACGGACCAATAGTGGGGCGGGGATTCAGCAGCAGCAGCAGCACCGGCGCATTTCCACCGGAGGTCTGAACTCTGAACTCAGACCTTCCCCGCCGGCCGGCAACTTAGTTGAGTACTTGATCGACTTAACCTCCAACCCTCTTCATCTTTCATTCAACGTCACCGTCAACTTCAGATTCTTTACAGACTCCCCCCCTTTCCAAAACATCAAAATGAAAGCCTACTGGTACGACAACAAGCCGGTAAGCAGTGCCACCCCCTCCCGTCCTCAAACCAACAGCCCCCCTTCCCCTCTACCCCTCTACCCCCCCAAAAACCAAAACTAACCCAAGAAAAAAGGGCGACCAACGCCTCCCCCACGACAGCGCCCGCCCGGTCACCGAATCCTACCTCGCCACCCTGGGGGTGATCTACCACCACCTGCCGTCGCTGGCGGACGTGGACGCCCTGGCGGCCGCGCGGGGCTACAAGAACCGGGACGAGATCACGGTGTCGCCGACGACGATGGGCGACGCGTACGAGGCCAAAGTCAAGAGCTTCTTCCACGAGCACCTGCACGAGGACGAGGAGATCCGGTACATCCGCGACGGCCGCGGGTACTTCGATGTCCGCGGCCAGGAGGACGAGTGGGTGCGCATCCAGCTCGAGAAGGATGATCTGATCATCCTGCCGGCTGGGATTTATCATCGGTTTACGGTGGATGAGGGCGATGTATGTTCTATTTCTTTCCCTTGGAGGCTTTTTTTTGGGCGGGGAAAGGGTTGGGGCTGGGCTAACGTGGTTTTTTTGTGATTACAGTATATCAAGGCGATGCGGTTGTTTCAGGAGGAACCGAAGTGGACGCCGTTGAATCGGAGTGAGGAGTTGGATGGGAATCCGCATCGGGTTGGGTATTTGGGGTCCCTGGGGAAGGCGGCTGTTGCTGCGGTTTGAGGGGGTTGATTCCGGGTAAGATGGGTGGTTGGCATTTTGGGTAATGGGTGGGTGGAGAGCAGCAGCAGCAGCAGCAGGAGGAGATATGGGATGATGGGGTGGGATGTATATAGAATAGGCACATGAAATTATGACACCCAAGTTGATTCTTTTTCTTTTCTTTGTTATCTTATAAGTCATCACTCGCTAAATGCGATTGTTCCCTAAAGGATAGACAGCATCTTTATCCTGCGGTCGAGTCGATCGTCAAATACTAAATACACCAAACTATTGCCCCCCCAATGACCCTGGCATGTGCAGATCACTCAACCCCCCCGAACTCTCCTCCCGCACCATACTCGGCGGCCGCAGGTCTCCCGTCTCCACGTTGTAGCTGGAAGTCCGCGACACGCTGTCGAACTGCGGCCGGGACCCCAGCCCACCCCGGAACCGCAGTCCCTCCGTCTCATGCGCACTCAAGTGATCCGACATGGCGCCGCCGCCGCCGCCCCCTCCGCGGGACGCGCCGTTCGACGCCGTCTCGGCCTCCTCGCCCGTCCGGACCCCCGTTCGGCCCATGCGCGGCCACAGATCCGGCAGCCCCACCACCTGCACCCGGGGCTCGACCACGCGCTCCTCGAACCACGCATGCACCCGGGCCTCCACCAGCTGTGCGACCTTGGGAACATCCTGGAGACGACTCCGGGAGCCGATCAGCGACCGGACCGACAGATCGAGACGGTAGTCCGGGAGGAAGGAGAAGGCCACGTTGCTTTTCGGAGTGCCCGTCTTCGGAAGGGACGAGGCATCGGTTCCCTCCTCCTCAACGGCGACGGAAGGCGGTGGAGCACCTTCCCCGGAAGGGTTCTTGGTCCCATCGGCCGTGGGCGGCGACGGGGACGGGGTGGGAGTATGGAGAGGTTCCGTGGAGGCGGGGACCAGCGAGATGCACAGAGTGCCCGAGAAGCGAACCACCGACACCGAAAGTGCCACCGGCAGGATGGCGGAGCAGGGCTTGGGGTAGTTGAGCAACAGCGACGTTTCGACCGCGATGGAGAGGTTGTCGTCGCTCAGGTCGACGTCCATCAGCGCCTGCAGGCGGCCGCCGTCGGAGTTCGGGTCATCGACCGCGATGATGCGGCAGTTGCTGAAGATCGGGAACTCCTCCCCCAGGGAGATGTCCGTCACCGCGATCTTGTCGATGAACGAGGGCTTCTTCTCCGGGTTGTTCAGGGCGGCGTTGAGCGAGCTCAAGATCGACGACGTCGGCGAGTCCTTCAGCAGGTATGCCGTCTGTCGGTACTGCGCGATCGTCTGCGCGATCAGCACGTTGAACCAGTCCAGGGACTCGGGCTGGTGGGAGGAGTGGTGGATCCGGTGCCGGCCATGCTTGGAGGTGAGGTTCGGGGGGATGGAACTGTAGTAGGTTTTGCGGAGGATCGACTGCGTGTTGGTCGACGAGGAAGGGACCGGGCGGAGGACGTTCGAATTCGACGGTTTCTCCCGGAGCGATCGCGAGTTGGTCGAGTTGGTCTCATTCGGGCCAAGGTTGTAGATCGAATTCGACCGCCGGTGGGTGGAGGTTCGGTGCGAGAGCCCGCGCGAGGGTGGTGGTGGTGCTTCGCCGAAAATGAAGAATTTGATGAAGGCGCCGATCAGTAAGACCACGGATAACTGCCCGAGCAAGAATCCCTGTGTGAAAGATAGGCTACAATACCCCGTTAGCCTTTAGTCCTCCGGCCATAGTAACATGAGAGTAGTGACGTACGAGGATTGCGCCGGGACGGGCTCGGCTGGTTTCACATCGAAGGTCAGTCAGTCAGCTCAAGGACAGTGCAGGAAGACAGGCCAAAAACACACACACCTTGTTGGTAACACATCATAAGAGCACACTGTCGCCTTTAAGATGCTACCCATTAGCCATTGCCACTGCTGTTGGGAACTTGAAGCTAAGCTAAGAGGCGAACGGCAAGTGGGCGGCGGCGCCGTCGAGATTCCGCCTCCGATGCGCGCGCTAAGCCGATTAGATTCTTGTCTTGCCTTCCATTTATCAGATCGGAGTCACCCTCCGTTAGTAACTACCTAGTAGTTATATTTTATCATTATTACTGTTCCATGGAAGCTTTCATCTGCTGGAAAGGACACGTTGTGCATTGACTAGGTTGCACAATAAATTCAGAAATTCAGCCACAAGCTGGGAATCAGCTTTAGACCACTCACTCCTTCATTCACTCACTATTTGCTGACACGGTTGCTCTCATATGATGCCTCTTGACTGAAAAATCCACCACAGATTCCAAGAATTCTCATCTCGCATTCTTCAACTGACTCTCGAGCTCGAGACCAACAAACACATCCATCATGCGTCACTCTCGCCTATTACAGTTCCTCTTCCTTCTCCTCTCACAGCTGCTCCTATCATATGGCCGATCACAGCAACCACCAGGCAGAGATGCCATCCTCCTCTCCCGCGTCCACTCACTCACTCTGCGCGCAAATCGCCTGACCACCTCTCAGCGAGTCTCGCCCATCCCTCAGTTGAAATGCATCGGTCCCTCCAAGCGCATCTGCAACCTATACCCCATCGATACGATGCGATGCACAAACGAAGGCTACGACTACGACGAAGAGGACATCCAGTGGACCTGCACTGCCTCGCTCCCACCGGAGTTCAAGCTTGGATCAACCGACGTAGTGTGCGAGGGTTATAGGGACGCCGATGATAAATGGGTCTTGAAAGGGAGCTGCGGTGTTGAATATCGCTTGTTACTGACGGAGGTGGGAGAAGAGCGGTTCGGCTCAGGAAGGCAGGATAGCGATTTCTGGCCGGCGGACGTCGACCTATCTGGCTGGAGAGGCGTGTTTTCCACACTGGGAAATCTGATTTTCTTCGGATTCATGGTGGCGTGTTTCTTCCTGATAATGCTGCCCATGCTGAGAGATTGTTTTGGCCTACGCGGAGGTCGACGGGCTGGAGGGCTCGGTCGCGGCTGGGGTGGATGGGGAGGTGGTGGTGGTGGTGGTGGCGGCGGCGGCCCCTACCCTCGTGATCCTCCCCCTCCCTATACCAGTTCCAGTTGTCCGGATCCTGCTCCTGCCTCTGAACCATGGAGACCCGGGTTTTGGACAGGTGCTTTGGGCGGCGCTGCGGCTGGCTATGGCCTGGGAAGCAGAAACCGTCGTCGCACCCCAACTTTCAGGCAAAGGCGCACTCCGTCTTTCACGAGATGGGACGACCCCGGCGAAGATAGCTCAGGGTCGCGCTCGCGCTCGCCGCAGTTTTCAAGTACGTCCACAAGTACTGGGTTTGGCTCGACTAGACGCCGTTGAAGGGAGGGGAATTGGCGTGGAGAAAGTGGGTGGGCTGTGACTCTGATTCGGATGACTTGGTGCTAGTTCATGGAGTAAACGAGTCTTCTAAATGAAGGAGCCACATGGCGGTTGTATTGATGCCTAGATTAGGGTAAGCATAGGTATCCAAGGGGAAACCCCTCTGGAAATACCTCGAAAATCAGACACCTCCGGTACCTGCTTTCCCAGCTTTCTTCATCGTAACACGAAGCACATAACGCCTGTATGTTGCCGCATCTATAGGAACTCCGCCAGAATAATGCACCGCGTGCATGGCATGGAACCTCAAGGCACGTCGTCGATCGTGCCCAATACCTCCTCTGTTCCACCGGCCATAGCTTTCATCGCCTGCCTCCGGCTGGGTCGTTTGACCTTAGCAGGCATATCACCATTTTGACCAGCTCCTTCAGCCGCACCATCCGGATTGCGAAGCAGTGCTTCTTGAGCCTCCTTCTCTTTGGCATGCTGTTCCTCCATCTGTTTCCGTTCTTCGTCTAGTTGTTGTTGTATGACTTTGGGATCATCATACACCGTGTTGGTCATTTGGGAATAGGTATTGATGTCAATACTCTCCCGTGGACCGAGAAGGGTATCCTTGATGCGCAAGGGGTCGCGGCGCTCTTCATTGTTAAACTTTAACTTGATCTGCCGCCTGCTTCTTCCCGGGAAAAGTTTGCTGATCATCATGAAATCGGTGCCGAAGATACGCAACCCTCGATAAAATAGATCCGTCATTTCCTCATCCCAGGACTCGGTTTTGGACCGTTTTCCGTAAGTAGACTGGTTGATCTTCCGAGTGAGTGTGTTTTCCACGACGTCCTCCAGCGCGCCGGCATTTCGTGCGGCATCCGCATGGCGGTCAACCTGCAAGGAAGCAGTATCGAGCACGATTTCTCCGTTCACAATGCGCATCACCGGTCCAGCTTGAGATTTGTTGTCAAGCATGCTGTTTCCTTCAGCTGCTGGCGTGGCCTCGTTTCCATTGGCCTTGACTGGAAACTCAGTGTCTCCTTCTTGCTGTGCGCGCTGTTTGCGCTCTTGCTCAGCTTGATCAAGGATGCGAAGTTCAGTTTCTCTCTTAGAAAGTTTTCCGGTTCGGAGGTCCTTGCATAATTCCGACATTTTAATGAGACCAGGGGCGATCTCGACATGCTCGGAACCCTCAGGAGTCGGCTCGCGCTTCTTCCGCGTACGAGTCTTTCTTTCTTTCTTCTTGCCCGTCGCATTCTCACCATTCCCTTCCTTGACAGATTTCCTTCGCACCTTAACCACTTTTCGCGGCTGCGTAGTAGGGGCGGGCGTCTGCGACTCTGTTTCTGTCTGACTTTCTGTCGGTTCTTGAGTGTCTATAGCGGTAGCTTGAGAAGCGGGAGGCGTTGGAAGAGGAAACTCGGTCACTGGGGGTTCTGTAGGAGCGGTAGGAGGTGGGATAGAGGCCTTGGCCACCGAATTAGTCCTGGGTCGTTTGGTAGGGCGAATTTCGATAGCGCCATCTGCGGGACGGCGCACGCGACTTTGGGGAGCAGCGGCCTCCTCAGCACGGCGCTCTACCACGTGCGTTGGGCTGACGTCCCTACTGCTATCGGCGCGCGTTTCCGAGGGTTCATTGATTGAGGACTGAGGCGCAAGTTCGGTAGGTGCGGTACTAGGCGGGGTGGGTTGAGGGGGTGGGGATACTACTTCTGCGACCTTGGGAGGCGCTGCTGAGACGGAGGGCTTCCGTTTCGGTTGGGGTATTGCGATCGCGGTCGCAGGCAACGAGGGCGTGATTTTCTTCTTCGGGGCTGCGTCTGGTGTTTCGATGGGAATTGTGTCAACGGCAGTTGTCTGTTGGACAGAGACAGAGGTGGTAGAAGGGCCTGGCTCAGGTGTGGCTGTCGCGGTCGCTGGCTGCGGTGTCTGGGAAGCAGACGGTTGCGACGCAACACTGGGCCGCCGCGGTGGAGGGGGAGCTGGGGCGCGCCGGGCGGGCGCCTTGGGAGCAAACTTCTTGCCCGACTTATCTAGCGAAGCAAGAAAGATTAGATACGAGTCACAGTGGAAATCGGAATCCGAGGGAGGAGAAGGAAAAAGAAAACTTACTGATGACCGAACTGGAAAAAGACTTCATTCCGAATAACAATTCTGAACAAATTAGGTCATCGCCAATATGTATTCGCTGGTAAGACAGTCGATTTAATGAGGGAGTATATGCGTGGATGACCAAAGGGGCACAAATGAGATTGAATGATAGATGAAAGAGTTGAGTCGAGTCGAGTCGAGTCGAGTTGAGTCGAGTTGAGTCGAGTCTAGATGCCCAGATCTGCTGAACTCCCGGGGAAAGTGGACGGGGTCACGTGGGAGGCGCTAGGAAACGCAAACTCCCAGGCCGAAAATCCTCCTGGCTTTCCTAAGTCTTGCTTATCTCAACCTTCTCTACACATAAACCCCCAAACCCCATCCAGCACATACCCTCTTCCATCCCCCCCTCTCTGTTCATTCACTCTACTCATCACCACCCCACCCTCATCACCATATCTTCTACGGTCGGATTTTCTTGCGGTCTCGGCTTTCGGCTCGTTGCTGCTCAGTGGTGACGGCCTCTAATTCACTTATGCCTCTGTAGCCACTGATGCCGGCCGCCGAAGCATCCCCCGTCGCATCTTCCGATTCCGGTTTTGTCACGATGGAAGACCGGAAAAGAGCCGCTGCTTATGACCACAACGACTCGACTCCACCATTGAAGAAGCAGGCGACTTCTGTCAATGGTGGTAGCAAGCCGCACCCCGATGCTGATATGCCCTGGAAGGATGATCTCGAGGTGAGTGCCACGAATAGCCCACGTGGGTGTCAACTTACCCCAAGGGTTACCCTAGAAACCCTTCCCAACGCCAAAGTCGACTGGACCGTGGACTCAACCAGGCGAGATACTGACGTCTTTTCGTCGCAGCGATTCCAAAAAGACGCAATATGGCGCCAGATGCAGGAGTACAAGCGGGAGAAGGTGTCCCTTGAGGCCAAGTTGAAAGAGTTATCCAAGTCGACCACCAACCATAATGATCACCTACGTATTATTGATGCCTGGTACAAACAAGTGAGTAGATCTCCGTATTTTGCTCGCTCTGTGTGCAAGGCTGATGCTCGTCAAGTTGATCGATGAGGTTAAAATACTCATGGGCGCTCCGGAAGAAGGTGCCAAGGGTGGGTCCGCCGTGAGGCCCCTAGTTGCTCTACACCCAGCCACTAACCCTTCCACAGAACCCTCGTCTTTCCAAAGCAGTCTCTTGTTTGACGATAATGAGAAATTTGAGAAACATCTTAAATCTCGGTCGGAGGATATCCGGAAAATAATTTCGAGCGTCTTGTCGAAATCGGCGAAAGTCTCGCCCGAGGTCTCAGAGTTGCAGACCCAACTCGCAAAGAAACTAGCGGAAGAGAAGGCCACTATCAGCGATCTCGAGAAGGCGTTGGCGGAAAAGCAGCAGCTAGAGGAGAGCTTGGAGGAGGCATCTCTACGTTACATGGTCGCCGAGAAGAAACTTGATCGTGCACGGAGCGTCACTGTCGCCAAACTCGAAAAGCAGTATATACTGGGTGCCCAGCGGCCCGGGGGTGATAGTGCATCTGGACAGCGGGACGAACCGTCAGCCTCGAATGGCGCAACTCCAAGTGGTGAACGAAGCCCTGCGTTGGACGAAGCCCACAACAAACTCGCGGCCATCTCGGAAAAGCAAAAGGAACAGCTCCAGAAATTGGAGGCCGAGAACGCCAAATTGTTAAGCCAAATTACTGACTTGAATATCAAGGTATGCTCCTTGCGCATGTTCTCTCAGCCGGGAAGCACTAACATAGGCGTAGCATACACGATTGACGGATGATGATTATGCAAGCACGGACCTGTTCAAACAGTTGAGATCTCAATACGACGATGTTGTCACTCGAATAAACCATTTAGAGGCGACTAATGTACAACTTCGCGAAGAAGCGGCGAAATTACGGTCGGAACGAACTGCATACCGCAACCAGGTCGACGAGGAGACGCAGAGTGTAATTGCCGAGAGGGAAGCGCAACTGATGCGGGCTGAGACGGATTTGGCACGGATACGGAATGCGCGCGACGAATTATTGGCGGATCAACAGATGCGAAAGGCTGCGCAGGAGCAGGAGAAAACCACGGCCATCAAAGTCCAGGAACTCGCAGATGCAGGCCAGGCTCGAATCGCAGCCCTGGAATCCGAGGTGGAGCGCTTGCGTGTCGAAGTTGAGAAGGAGAAGGCCGCCGCACCGAGTGTCGATGAAATCTCAACCGAAGAATTGCGTACTCGATTCCGCAATTTAGAGCGCCAATACGCGATGCTCAACACCGAATTATCCTCGATGCAAATTGCTTGCAAAAAGTACTCGTCTCTGGCTTCGCAGAAAGTCACCGATGTCGGCGCTCTGGAGGAGAAGGTCGCACGACTCATTGCGGAGAAGTCCAAAGCAGATCAAAAATACTTCGCTGCAATGAAAAGCAAGGAAGCTCGGGAGTTGGAGGTTCGCACTTTGCGTATGCAGAACTCCAAGAGTTCGGACATTGTCACGCAGCTGAAGGAATCGGAGGCTGCAACTCGAAATTTGCTTGCGAACATGGAAAAACAAGTGAGTGAGACCAAGGAAGCATTGAATAGCTTGATTGCCAAGAACCACGCCGCGCAACAACAAATCACGGAAAACAATATCACAATCGAGGGTCTGAACAGGCAAGTGGCGGATCTCAAGGCGTTGTCCGCATCCAAAGATTCGACACTTTCCAGTACAGCCAGTGCTTGTCGTAAAGCCGAAACGGAAGTCGAGGGCTTGAAGGCTACCCTGGCGGACACGAAGAAGAGTCTAGACAACTGGAAGAACAAGAGTCTTGGCAACCAGTCATCTGAATATGAGATGCTGCGGGTCAGTACCACGTCTTATCATTGCAAAAAGTTCCCATTGCTAACAATTCTGTAGACGCTTGCTCTCTGTACAGTTTGTCGTCGGAATTTCAAAAATACAGCGATCAAGACTTGCGGCCACGTCTTCTGCAAGGATTGTGTCGAAGAACGTCTTACCTCGCGGTCACGCAAGTGCCCTAACTGCAACAAGTCCTTCGGCAATAACGACTACATGCATATCACTCTGTGATCTGATGTCACCTCTCCGTTTATAAATCTCTTGTATCATAGTCTCTATCTTTCTCCTTTTCCCCTTCCCCTTCCCTATTATCCCTCCGACTTGCCATTTTGCCGTTCTCTCTCCCGATTTTTCTCTTTATGTCCGTTTTATTACCCTTTTTCTTTCTTTCTTTCTTTCCTTTTTCTTTCTACCCCATATCTTTCTCTAATTATGGAAAAAGGCTCATGGTGCGGTGTTTTACTGTGTGTTTAGCAGGATAGGATTCTCAAGAAGGCCGGCGTTTGATTCAGATCTGTTCCTTTTTGATCAGATATCTTCTTTGCATATTGGCCGGGTTGTTGGTCTTCGGGTTACCGGTTTGATTCCATTTTCCTCTTTTCTGCCCGTTTTGTTCGATTCCCTGTTTGTGTTTCGAGGCGTCCTCCTTGGATACCCACGTGAAGTTGAGATGAGGTATGCAGCTCACATGTAGGATTAACTTTAGAAAAAATAACTATATTGATGAAAGAGACCGAACAAAGATGCTGAACGCAGCCCAGATTTATCCAATGCTAAAAAAACAAAAATTCCGCCATTACCCAGACTCTTGCGCTGACCTGCCATGAAATTACAAAACGACCAATGCCCCCACTCCAAAACAACGAATGACTCCAGAAAAATGCAAATATGCTTGGTGCGGTTGGTGGTGGGTGTGATCAGGAATTGAAGATCCGACTGTACAGCAGCTCGTGTCTGCCCACCCACAGATCCAACGGCGGTACGATCTGCCCAGCGTCCTCGACGGGGGTATCCCATTCCTTGTCGATGCGTTCGGTGATCATGTCCTGCAGACGCCGACTGGCCAGCACGCTCTGCGCCTGATACGGCCCCATGACCGAGGCCCGCACCGCCGCACTCAGCACCGCCTTGGCGTGGTTCACCATGAACACATACGCCGTCTGGCGGGCATCCATGCCCATGGCCGAGCACACGACCCCCCACAGCGGCGCCAGATGGCCCTTGGGCCCCAGCTCATCCGCCGTATCGCCGCACAGCTTCAACGCGTCCGAGAAATCGGAGATGGCCTGCATCGCGGCCGCCGCGGCGGGGGTTAGGGTTTTTGTTGTTGTTGTGTAGGAGGCCCGGAACGCGCGCTCCCAGACCCCGATCAACGCCCGGCCCTGGGCGACGCTCGCGCGCTGCGCCACGATGCAGGGCGTCGAGGCGTCCATGTCGTTGTCCAGCGTCTCCAGCTCCTCCGGGTTCCGGTATGCGGCGAGCACGTAGGGGATGGAGGTGCTGGCCATCGAGGCGATCGAGAGCTTCAGGAAGCGATGGAACGAGGCCACGGGGGTGACGGTGCGGGGGAGGGGTTTGTTGTGGGCTAGGTAGGATTCCAGACCGCTGGAGTAGGCGAAGGAGCCCAGCGGGAGGGCGGAGTCGGAGAGGAGAAGAAGCGCGTGCGAAATCGGGATTGAGGGTGGTGGTGCTGTGTTGTCTGTGTGGTTTGGTGAATCAGAAGGTGTTCACGGTTGGTAGATGGGGTATGTATGTATGTACATACCCTTGGTGGGAGTCGTGTCATAGTCGGAGTCGCCATCATCGTGGTGGTGGTGGTGGTGGTTGTACGGCGGTAGCGGTGTGGAAGGGGAGGACGATGCCAATGCTAGACGTTTCCGAGCATATTGTAGACGGGACTCGAGATCGATGATCTCCTGCTCTAGGTCTCGAGTGGTGATTTTGACGGCCATTTGGGGGGTGTTCGGCAAGCTATCCAAGGTAGGGGAGGAGGTTTCTTGGGGAATTCATGATGCCTGGCAAGGGGGGAGTGGCGCTTTGTTATATCTACCTCTTTCAAGGCGAATTCCCCTTCCCCGCCAGCCGCGCCATCTTTTTTTTGCTCAAATTCCCCTTATCGGTTGAAGTGCCGATAACGGGTCCCATCGGACTCGGAGCTAACCGGGAAGGAAAGTCGAGATAAATCAAGTACTCCGTAAACAAGATACGTAAGAAGCCAAGTTTCTCCGCGGTGAGTCCCGGCAGAAAAAGCATCCCCCGGTCGCGGGCGGGAATTACAGCCCATGCGATTTCCACCAATGCGTTCATCTATTCCGGATAAACCGGTTTCTGAATAGGTAGATTATCGCCGCTCCACCTGATCGAATCATGCGCACAGAATAAGCCTGGGGGATTGAACGGGCCGCCTTTTATATACACCTTACAGACGTATACAAACAATGTCGGGCAAGCGTCTCTTAGACGTCATTCAATTGTGCAATGTCGCTGGGACAGTGGCGGCGAGGCATCTCGCCATCCGCCAACGCCAGATTGATCTATACACCCGCACTTCCTCCCTCACCAAGGGCATCAAGAGCCAGGTTGATGGCCTGTGTCTCTCGGCGCAAGCTGCAGCTGCACTAGCCAGACGATTCAATGAACCCGATCCCGATCCCTACCGTCCGTCCGAGTCAGCACCCACGACCGCATCGAGCCACGCGGAGCCGACCCCGACCGCCACCACCAGCAGTGCGGCATCCGATCTCTCCCCCGCTCAGGCGCGGCAAGCACAAAGACAGGCGGAAGCTCAGATTCCTTCGAGTGTGGCGGACCACAATGGGAGCGGACAGGCGAGTCCTTTGGATGTCAGTCAACAACAGGATGTGTTCTACGAACCTCCCAAGCACTCCACAGTGGGTGACTCGGGGCTTCCCCGGATGAAGTTGCCCAAGAAAGCGAATGACACACAAATCGGTTCCGATAGCGATATCAATGCGGATGTGTTCCAATCCCCAGTGAAGACTGCCTCGGTAGATCAGGCTGCAACCACAAATACGACCG
The DNA here is from genome assembly GCF_003184765.1 of Aspergillus aculeatinus CBS 121060. NCBI lineage: Eukaryota > Fungi > Ascomycota > Eurotiomycetes > Eurotiales > Aspergillaceae > Aspergillus > Aspergillus aculeatinus. The sequence goes on from NW_020291489.1 coordinate 311,903, forward strand.
AACCGACCGAAATCCCGGAAGAGATGATGAAGGATATGTTTCACAGTCCCAGAGTCGCAAGGATGATGTCTCGGAAGCCGGCGGCGGATATGCGGTACAAGCAGGCGGGCGCGGTGCCTCGGGCAGAGCATGCGAATCAAATCGAACAGGAGAAAGAAGAAGCCCGTGCTGTGGGGGAGATGGTCGCGGAAGCGGCAGCGGCGGTATGTTGAGCAGGGTGGTTTGGTCCTGCAATGGATAAGAAGCTGACATTCCCACACAGACAGAGCCAGAAACGGCTGCCGCCTTGAAGAACCAGAACACATACAAGATGGTTGAGTCCCGTGTCCCATCATCCCGCATCGGGAGATTATGGCAGTACGGCGGACTGGCCACTTCAATGGCGTGGGGTGCCATGGGCGAGGGTCTTCGCAGGGTCACAGGCAGTCAAGCCGAATCATCCGGGTCGCTCATGTTCAGTGCTGCGAACACGGAGCGGCTTGTAGCTAAATTGTCCAAGATGCGCGGAGCTGCCCTGAAGTTGGGACAGGTGATAAGTATTCAAGGTATGCGCACCCTACGGGCTTCGATTCTTCCAGTCTAATGAAGTTCGCAGACACAAAGATGCTTCCTGAAGCTATCCATCAAGTCCTCCAACGAGTCCAAGACCGAGCAGACTACATGCCTGCCTCGCAACGCGACAAGGTGCTGACCGACAACCTCGGCCCGGACTGGCGCGATCTATTCTCTTCTTTCGACGATATTCCCATGGCCGCTGCCTCCATCGGACAAGTGCACAGTGCCGTTCTGAAACGTACCGGCCAACCCGTGGCTGTCAAGATCCAATACCCCGGGGTAGCCGACTCCATCGACTCCGACCTCAACAACCTCTCCATCCTCCTCACGGCATCCCGCCTCCTCCCCCGAGGCCTCTACCTCGACAAGACCATTGAGAACGCTCGCACCGAACTCGCCTGGGAATGCGACTACATCCGCGAAGCCGAATCGGCGAACCGCTTCCGCGAACTCCTCCGCGACGACCCCGTCTTCCTCGTTCCCGAGATCATTCCCGAAGCGTCCGGCAAGCAGGTGCTCACCATGGAGCGCCTGGAGGGCATCGCCGTGACCAAGATCCAGGACTTCACGCAGGCCCAGCGCGACTGGATCGGCACGCAGATCATGCGCCTCTGCCTGCGCGAGATCACCGAGTTCCGATACATGCAGACGGACCCCAACTGGACCAACTTCCTCTACAACGCGCGCACCGACCGCCTCGAGCTGCTGGACTTCGGCGCCTCGCGCGCCTACCCGACCGAGTTTATCACCAAGTACGTCCGCACCCTCGTCGCCGCCTCCAGCAACGACCGCGACGCCTGCCGCCGCTTCTCTCTCGAGCTGGGCTACCTGACCGGCCACGAGAGCCAGGCGATGGTCGATGCCCACGTCACCTCCGTCATCACCATCGCCGAGCCCTTCATGGAGACCTCGCCCGACGTCTATGATTTCCGGGACCAGACCATCACCGACCGCGTGCGCGCGCTGATCCCCGTCATGATCCGCGAGCGGCTCACGCCGCCCCCGGAGGAGACTTACAGTCTGCATCGCAAGTTGAGCGGGGCGTTCTTGCTCTGCGCTCGGTTGGGGAGTCGGGTTCCTTGCAAGGAGTTGTTCCGGGAGGCGATTCGGAGGGCGGAGGCGAAGGGGCTGAATTGAACTGACGGGATATAGCGAGTGGTGGGGGTCCTTTAAAAACATATCGAGGGGATTTGCCTCGTTTCTGGCTTAGCAAGGATAGAAGATCTTTTCAACTCTTGTATATTTAAGATAGATGTTGTGTATGAATATGGACATGACTTGGACACGTTCCACGATTCAATCTAGCAAGTATACAGGCGCATAACCCGCGGACGATAAGACACGACAACGCCAAGAACCGCCGCCCATCAAGGGGCATTCAAGCTGTCCAAACCATAGCCAACCTGAAACCCCTAGAATTTCTCCAGTTCAACAGGTTATTATTAGTTGAATGGGCGCAAACAGCCGCACCTCAACCCTCCGAAGCTACCAACCCCACCATCGTCCCCCATACATCGCCTGGTAGTACTTCTTCACCCTCTTACAGATCCCCTTCTTCCCTTCCCAGGAGCGAAACTTCCCCTCGAGCTCGCACGCCGTCCACCGGATCTCCTCCCAGAACTCCTTCTCGACGTCGCGGCCGAACGCCCGGATGATCTCCGGCGGCCCGGTCCAGGCGCGGGTGTAGCGGCCATCGTCGCCGATGGCGGGGTTGACCTCGTGCGCGTCGAAGACAGTGGCGGGATCGAATTTCGGGTAGTTGGCGTGGATGAAGAAGGCCCGCGGGGTGCTACGGGTCGTGCTTTCATTGTTGGTGGACAGGAAGAAGCCGTGCGCTTGTGGCTGGGGTTTTGGTGTATCAGCACGGTGGTGATGACGATCAAAGTCCTCCGCGGGATCGAACTGCACCATGGCGGAGCCGGCGAAGCCGCCGCCGCGCTGCGTGGTGTGGCCGATGGCGCAGAGGGGCTCGGCGACCTGGTAGTGCGGCTCCGCGAGGGCCAGGGCCGCGGCGACGAAGGTCTCCTTGTCGCCTTCGCCGGCGGCGCCCTGCGACAGCAGCGGGTAGTAGAACTCCGGGCCGTGGATATTGTAGTAGGTGCTGAGGAGGAGGGTGCGCAGGTGCGTTCTTTTCGAGAGGAGCACCTCGCCGGATTCGCTGGACGGGCGCGTCGGCGGTCTCGGGGTCGGTTGCCCTGTGATCGCGTAGTAGGACGGGGAGATCGTCGTGGCCCAGAAGTCGGGCCAGGTGATCAGGCCGTGCGTGAGGAAGGGGTCGCGCGTGAAGAGGGTTTCCGGGGGGAAGAGCGCGTAGGCGTCCGCGTCGAGGAAGAGGATCTCTTCGAAGGAGGAAAAGAGCATCGCGAAGAGCTTGAATTGGTACTTCTGGATGTGGATGGAGTGCGGGATCGCGTTGAGGATGGTCGAGAGCACGATGCATTGCGCGTTCAGCGAGGGCAGGATCACGTCGCAGATGTACGTCTCGTACTCGTCTTCGCTGGCGAGGAAGACTTCGACTGGGAGCTGGGAGCCGGTACGCCGGAGCATGCGGAGCGATAGCACGAGCACGGGGAGGTAGGATCCTCCTGCGGTGGACACGAGACCGCGCGTGTTGCGCGTGTAGTTCAGTTGAGGCGGCGTAGTCTGGATTGCGTCCAGGAAGCCCCGATGCGTCTGTTGCAGGTCCTCAATGTCCATGGGGAGGAGATCCAGGAACTCGGTTTGGTCGTAAGGGTCTGCCTGCTCGAACCGAATTGATGGTGCCATTCCCAGCCTCAAAGGGGGTAGGCATTTTGGTTCGTAAGTGGTCAGCAGGGGTTGGAATTGACGCCAGAATTCGATGTGGCCTTCAGCAGCATGACGCCAGGTGAGCTGAGCTTGTCGGAGTACAGCTGGATCATCGATGGAGGTGGCTTCGGGTACATCACTCTGATTGTGCCAGCGCGAGAAAGACTGGCTGCATATCAACACGAGGAATAGGCCCGCCAGAATGATGCGTATGCGCAACGCCGCGCGACTGGGAAACATTGCTCTCTAGAAGTCATGGATCAGGTGGATCTCAGGGCAGTGAGACTGGTGTTGGCCAAGCACCCTTTGAATCGGGTCTCTACTGCAACTTTGTCACACCCGAGGGGCGGAAAATTTGTACAGTCGCAAGATTGACAGCAAAGAAAATTCAAATTGATATGTTCTCTGCGTCTGTTGGGCTTGTATGAAGACTCAATGCTTTACAGGCGCTAAATGGAGGCGCGAGAGACAGACTTGGATGCAGACCACTGCAGAAGGCACACAATGTTGCTTGGAGGATGAGCAAGTAGGAGGATACGTAGTGAAAATAGGTCGTCATCATGAGCAGAAATAAAGAATAGGAGTTTTGAATTGATCGAGGAGATACAGGTCCGCCTGAGTTCCATAGGTGAGAATGGATGGATTTGCTGCGATCCGAGATTCGCGGAAACACCGGGTATGACGCTCACCATTATCGTCTCATGCTCAATGTCACCATAAACCCATCCAGCGTTTCATGTAGTTAGGGCATGGCGAACCCAGGTTCCTGGCACCAGAAAAGCATGAGTGAAACACCCAGAGATCACAAATCACAATCCGAAAGTGACTCAAGCATGTTTGATACTCTCGCCTACGTCCCACGTAATTTGAGGGGAAGTAATCGGATGGATGAGATGATGGATAAGGAAGAATGTAAAATGCTGGATGTGCGAATGCGGGCCGATGGGCGATCATTTTGCTGAGGTAGCATTCCCCATGTTTCCTTCCGGCAAGTGTCCGCACGGTAGGGCCAGGCCTTCAACCACGGACACCTGACATTTGACTGCACCCGTAGCCCGCTAAACTAATCAGATCAATTGCATCACTAGCAAACGTGGTTCGTGAAGAAGCATGTTAGGCCTGTACACTGCATCATGGCTTCGTTGCTTTGGATTTGAAGGACTTTTATCTAGAATGACTCGAGCTGCGGCTGGCCTCCTCTTCCTCGACAATCGTGTCGGCTAGAAGAGCAGCCTTCCTTAGATCCCTCGAAGCTTGCCTCCCGTGCCAAGCTGTGAAGTAGTCATCCTCAGTACTGGGATCGCTTGCAGAAGGCGTCGTCTTCGCAGTGTCGTCGGGGAGATCATCGTCATTCCCATAGAACTTTCGGGCAGCGGTACCCAGTATAAACTTTACCAGCCGATCTGCTGTCTCGACGGTAATTGTAGTCGTGCCGAACAAGATCAATCCAATGCCGACTCCTGCCAGGATGGCAATCGCAAGGAAGGCAAATAGGGCCTGCGAGCATCATGTGAGCTCTCTCTTCTTCTTGCGATACTAGAGGGACAAAGCACACGATCTAGGTACGTACCTCAAGCTTGACAAGTATCCTCAAAGGCAGCAAGATGATTTGAACCGCGAAGTAGCCCAGTGCTACCAACGGCGAGGTCAGAATGCGCAGCAGTGTATATGCCCAGCGCACTAGGTAAAGAGTAGGATAGAATAAGGCATTGAAGCCGCCCCGCAGAACTGACAGCCAAGCCATGTGCTCAATCTAAAGCGATGAGACCAGGACTATTCTCACCTCAGCAATCCAGAGTAAATTAAACAGCTTAGGACTGTCGCGGGCGTGCCTAGAGCGTCCATCATATCAAGGGGAGGCTGGTAATCTGCTTATGTCAAGCGGTCAAAGGCGGCAGAAGGGCGGATATTCCCCGCGATTTTACTAAGTGAAGCAGGTGCGATCGATGGACGGGCGTCCGCTTCGAGAACCGGAAGGACCTCATCCGACTACGGAGTGCAGGATGATAGGTAGTGTACTCCGTACTGTACAGTTCAATGTGTAAGGGAGCTGTTGACTGGACAGGACGGTACTGTAGTATAAGGCTGGGTGTCAACTTCAGTACAACTACCGGCAAACGATAATAATTACTGACGGAGTGATATAGCGGCCGGACCGAAAGCCGATCGATGATGGGAAAAGCGGGGATCGGGGATAGAATTGAGACTCATCAGTCAAAACAGTCCGCAACCCTAAGCCCTAAGTCTCCCTTCCTGGCCCAGACTTGTCTCCTCTCTAGTACTAGTCTGGGGTCGAACGACATCGACATCATCAATCATCAACGCGGCAACCCATCAGCATCTCCCCGTTGCGATATCCTCCACCCGCCTCTGTTGATCCAGACTCTTCTTATTTCCCAAGATACATTTGCTACTTATTTCCCCTCATTTACTGTGCTACGTCTGTCGATCATTACAAGGTGTTCTCTACCCAGTTGTCGATCTCTTATTATTCTCAGAAGTCCATTACCCCTCCGCCGTCAGAGGCCGTCCTCCGGATGCTGGCATCTTTTTGTATGCGCCTTTCTTAAACGTCCTCCGTGCAGCGTCTTACTACATACCCTGAGACTCTCAGCTTCACTCCTTTAATCAATAAGTGTCTCGGTATTTGCTGTTCAAATGGGCAACAATCCTTCCAAGGGCCCGGCCGGAGACGCCCAAACCCCCTCGGGTCACTCGGGCCTAACGGCACCCGCGAGTGACAAAAGGGTACATCGTCGACCTTCGGTCAATGCCTCATCGGGTACCACTAAGGCTTCCGCAGCCGATCCTCCGGCCACCAGAGAGACCGCAAAGGGTTATCCAACATCGCAAAGCCACCATTCGGTTCAACAACGCCTACAATCCCGCAATGTCGCCGACTCCGCAGCAAGAACCGAAGATCGTCCGACTCCCAAAAAAGCAGACCTTCGCGATGGTGACATCCCTTCGCCTGACCCTTCTAACCCAGTACAAGTTCCTGTTTCTCGAGCCACTGCTAGAGACGACCCCATGGCGCCCTCTGGGGCGCCGCCAAATGTATATTACAGCGCCTCCGTTCATCTCCAGCGCCCTCCGCGAATGCCGCTACCCATTGGCGATGCTACAGCTGTTGGTCGAGAAGATGTTTATATGGAGTCGCTGCCCGTCGACCAGCTTTTGGACGAACATATTGAGCAAAGGCACCCGAGTCAAGGAAGCACCACTGTGGAGGATGATGAGATATTGGACGAGCTTCAGCCTTTTACGCCTAGCGGAGTGGGAAGGGCAGTGCCGACTACCATTGAGTGGACCGGGCCTGGAGACAAGGTCTATGTAACTGGAACATTCGTGAATTGGGAGAAGAAGTTCCGTCTACACAGAAGGTACGTGACTATCACCGCACGGGTCTCAGCACCGATTGCTCGATCTCTGCCAGCTCGTATGTTGTTTTGAACTGTGGTGCTTTGGCTAGAGGACTTGCGGCTGCCGCTTTCAATCGTCACTAGCTACCTGGCTTTCGAGGACTGATGAATTATCTCTGGAGCAGTGAGAACAACCCAGGCGTTATGTCAGCTAGATTAAACCTCCGTCCGGGTACCCATCATCTTAAATTTATTGTCGACAACGAAATGCGGGCTTCTGATACTCTTCCGACGGCGGTGGACTTCACGAACCACTTGGTCAACTATATCGAGATCAGTGCCGATGACATTAATCGGGGGCGGAGAGAGAGCGACAAGGGCTCGGTTCCCCCGGGTATTCGTCCGCCTCAGGTCCTACCTGACCCTGCCACTCCCGATCAGGAGGGTGGTTCCACCGTGGATGATCAATCTGATAAAGAAGAGCCAGAGGAGGAGATACCTCTTGGTGATTTCCGCGGTATTATTCCCCAGTTTCTTCTCGACCTGGACAAAGAAGAGGAAGCGCCCGAGTATCAGCAAGCTGTCAATATCGTGGGGGATGCTCCAACGCCACCAAGTCTACCACTCTTCCTCGGGAAGTCCATCCTGAACGGCACTACACCGATGAAGGATGATAGCAGTGTATTGAACTATCCCAACCACACGGTGCTAAACCATCTTGCTACCAGCAGCATCAAGAACGGTGTTTTGGCCACTAGTGTGACAACTAGGTACAAGCGAAAGGTAAGTCCATCGTCTGTAATTGGTATTCTTCTCCTAGTGTTCCTTGTATGATATTGACTCAAACTTGTGCAGTATGTGACGACAATTTTGTACAAGCCTACAGGAGATATCTCGGAGTAACTACAGATAGAATCGACTCCTTTTACTGCTCTCTCCACTGCATGGCCCGAACAGTGTGAGTATTGACTCGGTATCCAAACCCACGGGAAAGTCTGTCTTATGCAGAATGGAGCTCGCTGTAAAACTCATCCATATGAAATAGATGATTTGAGAATCACGGATATTTGACTTCCATTGCGTTTTATTGCCAAGAAGTCTAGAGTACCATAGATCCACATATAACTGGGCGTGCAATCCAAGCACACTGGATCTTGAATACCCCCGATTTGCTTGGGACAATGAACCTGAGATGCAAGGGTTTGCTTCCCTGCTCGATGTTGCTCTGTTATTGAGGTGGTGTATGACTAGTGATTAGGATCGGCTGATAACTGAGCCTCGTGAGTGCCGGCCAACGGTCCCGTGGTACCTCGGCGTTCTCGCCTTAGTTCATACAAATAGTTGTGTTGATGTATCCTCGAAACAAGCTTCTACCCAATTCCTCGATATCGAAGCGGGGCCGGTCAGTCCGCAAATGACACATTATCCCCACAGCTTCCGGCGCAAAACTATCTGGGTCTTGGTTGTAGTCTTTGATATAGAAATAGAGGGAGCGATCAGTCAGTGAGTGATTGACTACTTATCTTGCAGCGTCAACCTAAGTATGGCTTTCAAGCGCCGAACCCTGCGGCATCGTTCAAGACATTTGTCTAAGTTCTATTACTTATATCATGAGAATCATAACTCTTAATCAAATCGGCACACGGTTCAGTCCCTCCATTTCACTAGAACCTCATCCGTGCGGAACCGTTGCGTACAAGTGGCGTCCTTAAGCGACGTCCGGAAGCCGGTTTTGTAGGCCATCAGACCGGCCTGGGCAATCATAATGCCGTTGTCGATGCAGTATCTCTCATCCGTGGCATGTACGGTGCCCCCGCGGTCGCGAGCCATGATACCCATCATCTCTTGCAACCGTTCATTGCATCCCACCCCACCGACAATCAGCACTTCCTTCGATCCCACATGCGCCATCGCACGTTCCGTGATCTCCACCAGCATAGAGTAAACGGTTTCCTGCAGTGAGAAGCACAAATCCGCACGAGTCGGCTTCCCATCGTCTGCTTCCCCTTGGGCAGAGTCCGCGCTCTCATCTTTTTCGTCCCACTCCCCATTGAGTCCGTACTGGACGGCCAGCGCATCAATCGCTGCCAAAACTCCAGACATGGAGATGTCCATTCCCTTGACGGTGTAGGGCAGATCCACGAGTCGCTTGCCCTTCTTGGCCAACTGTTCAATATTATAGCCCGGCGCAGGGTCATTGGAGATGTGTAGCGTGCGTGCGAAGCGGTCCAGACAGTTTCCGACGGCGATGTCAAGGGTCTCGCCGAAGATGCGGTACCTCTGCGAGCTGTATGCGATCACTTGGGTGTTTCCGCCGGAGACGTAGAGGACGACTGGGTTCGTGGCGCCGGTGATGGCCCGACCCATTTCAATATCTGTTCAAGCTTAGGGTTTAGCGACGCGGCGGTGGATCTATTGCGGCTTTTTGTGTCCAAGATCTCCAAGGAGGGTCAAGGGTGGGTAAAAAAAATAGGGGGGAGGGGGGCAGATGAAGAGTTGGAGATATTAGACGGGGGCCAATGCGTCGCGTCTTTCCCCAATGGCACCCCTGTGGAAGAAGATCTTGATAACGGGCTTGCAGAGATGACGACGTTGTACTTACGTCCAACACAGTGGTTGACTCCCACCAGCTCCTTGCCCCAAAGTAGGCTCAACATGCGCGCGGCAATGGCACAACTCTGCAAAGGGGCGCCCATGCCAGGACCCTTGGTGTAACAAATACAGTCAACATCCTTGACGGAGACCCGCGCATCTTGCAGGGCTTGCGTGACCAGTTTCACCACCCAGGCGCGATGGTGGCGGGCAGTGTCCTTGGGTAGGAAGCCCTCCCCGGGAGGAGTGACATAGGTGTGCCGCACGTTCGCAAGCACCTGCGGGGTGCTGCCATCCTCCGGGTGGAAGATAATGCCCACTCCGACTTTGTTGGCAGAGCCTTCGATTCCGACGGCAATCATGGTGGAAGGCGCAGCGCAGCGCAGATGTAGAGGAGTATAGAACGACTAGGGTTTTTGCGCAAAAAGGATTCCAAATCGATTGAACGATTTGCAAGCTAAGCCGACAGATCACCGCTTCGGAGAAGCTGTTCAAAAAATGAATCTCGAAGGCCGCCGGGTCGAGCTGAGCCAGTGATGGAGGGGCAAATTCGGGCCTGGTTCGGCTTTATCAGCAACGTTATCGATTGGTCGCCAGAAGTTTGGGACGGCAAATCCGCCGCAGCGTTTATCCGGCGGTACAGACAAAGTACTAGTAGTAAGAACTGCCTGTCACTCAAAAGTGGTAGGTCAGTACGGAGGGGAGTAAGTTAGGACTCGGTCTATCAGCGTCGCTAAGTTAACTAACTACTAACTAATTGCTCAGGTCTACTAACCCACCCCCCATTTTCTCCCATTCTCTCTTCACCTTCCCCCCCCCCTCCTTCTCGTGACACTTCTATCAACCACGCCATACCTTTCTCCATCCTCTCCCCCCTGTTCTCTTGGGGTTCATTTCCGTCTCCCCTTGAATTTCCGCGGCCGCTAGACGGTGGGGGGTTGCTCAATTTCCTTTTTCTTTGGTGTGACAGCCAATCCACACCACACAACTTGACCTCTTGTCGTCCCACATCATGTCCTCCACTACCCATTTTCCAGACGCAAACCACTTCCAGCAACAATCAGATGAGTTCATCACCTGGCTGTCTAGTCTCCCGGGCGTCAGGTTGAACCCTAAGATTCAGATCGCTGATCTGAGGGCCAGCGGCGCCGGCCGAGGTGTCGGTATGTTTCCCACCCTCCCAAAAACGAGATTTTTGTTCCGCATGGGTCTTGTCTCATTGTATGCCTGCTTTGTGGAAGTCGTTCCCCCTCTCTGATGTTCTCGTGTCACTCTACCAGTGGCTCGACTCGATCTCGAAGAAGGCGAAGAGCTTTTCACCATCCCCCGCGCCCATGTCCTCTCCGTTCAGAATTCGAAGTTGAAGGACCTGGTCTCCCACGACCTGGAGGAACTTGGTCCATGGCTTTCTCTCATGGTGGTCATGATCTATGAGTATCTTCGCGGTGATCAGTCCCCATGGGCACCGTACTTCAGAGTCCTTCCTCGGAATTTTGACACCCTGATGTTTTGGTCCCCAGCCGAACTTGCGGAGCTTCAAGGCAGCGCCATCGTGAACAAGATCGGACGACAGGGCGCAGAAGAATCCATACTCGAGACCGTAGCCCCCATTGTACGGGCAAACCCTTCCCTGTTCCCTCCCATCGACGGTTTAGCCTCTTTTGAAGGAGATGTCGGTACGCAAGCTCTCCTCCACCTGGCTCATACCATGGGGTCGCTTATCATGGCCTATGCGTTCGATATCGAGAAGCCTGAGGATGAGGATGAACGCGATGGAGAAGATGGCTATGTTTCAGACGAAGAGGAAGGACAGTCGTCTAAAGGCATGGTCCCTTTGGCCGATCTGCTCAACGCAGATGCCGATCGAAACAATGTAGGTGACCTTCCATCTATTATGGGGAGCCTCATAGCCCTAACTAATGCGTCTATACAGGCTCGCCTCTTCCAAGAAGAAGAGATTCTTGTTATGAAAGCTATCAAATCTATCGGAGCTGGCGAGGAGATTTTCAATGACTACGGAGAGATCCCCCGGTCAGACCTCCTGCGACGGTACGGGTATGTCACCGACAATTATGCTCCGTTCGATGTCATCGAGGTATCCCTCAGCAATATATGTCAGGCAGCGGGTCTTTCGAGTGCTGATGTTGAATCGCAACCTCCGGTATACTCCTGTTTCCAAGGTCTGCTGCTTCCAACATGCCCATGCTAATGTTTACCATAGCTCCGGTTCCTAGAAGAGTTGGAACTTCTTGATGACGGCTATGCCATCCCAAGACCCTCCCTTGAAGATCAGTTGACAGACATCCTTCAGGATGAATTGCTTCTGTTGCTCAAGACTCTATCGCTGTCGCCAGAACTTCTGCAGAAGCAGATATCCAAGAACAAGCCTCCCAAGCCGACATTTGGCGAAGCCGAAGCTACCATACTTGGTAGAGCGCTGGAGCTCAACCAAGCGCACTACCCAACAACCATCGCACAAGACCAGGAGCTTCTCGCTCAATTGAGCCAGCCAGCCGCCCTCAACCCTGCTGATACATATATGCGCCGCAAGGCGATGGCTATTCAAGTCCGCCTTGGCGAGAAAGAAGTTCTGCAAAGTCTCTTTACGATGCTCAACAACCAAATCAGCAATCAGGCCAACGGGTCCGCGGCCAAGCGCCCTGCCAACGACGACCACGACGAATCGAGACGCCCCAAGGCTTTCAGATCTTGAAGCTCTTGATTCCCCCTCATCTTTGACTATATTCGAAATTTACAGAAAAGTCTTCATTTTCTTTTTTTTTCATCTTAATTGATATTATTCTTGTTTTCTTCGTTACTAACTTCGTCGCTTCGCTATCCGTACAGAGTCTATCGACTGCTCAAGTGAAGAAAGAGAAAGAGGGACAGAACAGGCTATGTACAGTGACAATAGCATAAGATCAGGGGTCATGTCATAAGAAAAGCGCATCAATCCGGCGACGTTATCCCGGATCTCATATGCTTCCCCGCTTTTCAGGAAAAATAAAAGGGTGATGAGGGTATGGCGTGAGTAAAAGTACAGGTAAGGTAAAAGGGGAAATGACAGATGACGCCTGCCAGATGCTGAACATGGGGTTGAAAAAGATTAAAAGGATACGGGGTGGAAGATCAAGATGTGGGAGAGGAGAAAACGAGAGAAGAGACCCAGCTCATATCTCAAGACGTGGAGACCGCGGCACCAGGCCCGGGATTAGATCCCCCTGCTTGCCCCCCGCTTGGCGAATTGCTGCTGGCCGTGGTTTGTTCGGCCTGCAACTTTCGTTGAGCTTGGGCCTGGGCCTGGGCTTGAGCTGCCTGCGCCTGCGCATGAGCTTGAACCGCTGCCGCTGCTGCTTGATCGCGAGCTTTTGCCGCCATGATGGCTCGATGTTGCATGATCTGGATATCGAATTGGTCCCTCTCATAATCGAGCTCCTCATCTGAATCTTCCTGATCGTACTTGAATCGATCAGCCTTCCACGGATCCATTTCAACTCTACAACGAGCCGCAAGGTTTCGGCGATCGATGAACAAACGACCCCCGCGTCCTATACGTCTCCGGAATGAGGGCATCTTGCTCGTGTCCTCGCTCAGTTCCATGGCATGGGGGGCTAATTTATTCGGGAGGGCAATGGCACTGCGGGTATCTATGGCTGAATCCGGCATGTTGTCGGATGACTCCGACGATGGTGGCGTCGGTAACTGGGTGGTGATGGCAGGGCGGAATGCAGCATCGAACGTCCGATCAGGTGACGGGGAGAGCGGTGCTCGTGTGAAATCCACATAACCCTCGTTCCACTTGATGTGCTTCGTGATGTTCTGCTTGATGTCGCGGATGATCTCGTTTTCTTTCTCCGCTTGGACATCGTCCAGTAGCTGCAGGTCTTCTGCTGGCTGCGTGGCCGCCTTGGGGGGCATGCGCAGCTGGGGAGGTGCTGGGCGCTGCACAGCAGGTGCCTCTACCGGCTTCTTCTTGGGCTGGTGGCATGGTCAGTATCTATGGCTTGGAAGCAGGTCATGATCATCCTTACTCTCTGGTTGATAAGATCCTCGTCGTCGTCCTTGATATTGAGTTTCCTCTTCATATCCTTGACCTCGGATCTCTGCAGGAAGACCTGCCGTTCGACGGCGAGCATCTCCTTGCGCGCCAACTCACGCTGACGTACAAGTGCAACCAACTGCCGAGCATCTTCCAGTTCCTTTCTGAGCCGTCGCAGTTTGTCCGCACTTTGCGCATCTCTGCCACGAGTCTTGCGGGTCTGCCGCACCTCGCGCCTTCGGAAGCAGACGTACGGGTCGGTATCATCGGCTTCCCGACCAGCTTCAGCCTGTGAACTGTTAGCGGATCGGATAACCTTTGCCGCTTCTTGCGCCAGGGACTCACCTTTGGTGTCGGGAGCAGAGGCTCATTCCCACCGCTGATGCGTCGCGACTTCCAGTAGTCGTATATGTCCTTGGCGAAACGCTTTACGCTGTCGTCTACGGCTGGATCCATCGCCTCCTGGAATTCCTCGAAACTCATGACCGGAGAGTTATCTACACAAGCATACGGCTGCTCTTTCCTCGACGTCAATTCGAAGAAGCTCATGACTTCCTCGAAGTTGTCTTCTGTGCATTGGTTGGCGGCATCGCGCTTTTGGTTGAAGTTCTTAAGGAACACATCATCGTCCTCGTTCATGCAATATGGAGGTCCGCAGCAGTCCTCGACGGTGGAGGAGAAGCGGATGTATGTCGCTGGCTGCGAGAAGACTGGAGGGTAGAGCTCGTCATATCGGAGGTTACTGAGGACGGTCTCCGGGGTCGGAATATGGGCATCTTTAACTTTGCCCTGGGCCGCGGCACTGATAGCGACCTGCAGATGGAATTCCTGTAGAACGTAGGCGTCAACGGGCTGTGGTTGTGGCCTGGACTGGCGGGTGCAAAATTTTCACGACGGGTGAGGTTCGCGATGATGTCACGTGATATATGCAGGGATGCTAGCGGTAGATGGGGGAGAACACGACTCACCGACTCCTCCGCCTTCTCGACACCGGTCTCAATCTGTTGAAGGGCATTTTGGATCTCATCCTCGATAAGATCTATCTCATGTTCGCGGACTATGGGGATGGAGGCCTTGGAGGTGAGCTTTTTCGGGCGCGTCCTCCCCATACCCCCGTACCTAGTCATACGAACTTTGGGGCGCGAGATCGGCCGCTGACCATGGGATGGGGGACCCAAAATTGGTATCAGTAGATAGGTCTGATCATGCGAAAGCACGTAGACGTATTTTTGTGATGGCAGTGGATGGTTAAGGGGGGGATATGGACGATGGAAATCTCGTAGTCTTTGCACTGGCGGATGAGTTGACGTTGCAATGTCACCCGGCAGTGGCCTGTTTTGGACCGGTGCACGGCCTCAGGGGTTCGCTTGCCTGTCTGTTTCGGGTTAGTGCGGGGCTGGTCGATATCAAAGTGCCGCTTTGGTCTGTGTCGCCTGCCGGGGGGTGTCTCCTCTGTTCTCCGTCCCTCTCTTTCCCTCCCGCATTCGGCATTCATCTACTCCGTACTTGTTGGAGTAATCTAGTTCTTGTGCAGCTTTCTGATTGCCTCGTTTGTTTCTGTCACCGGTCGTGGTTCCTGGTTGAATCGCGTTGAATAGACAAGAATTTCTCATTGACCATTTACACCCTTTCCCCTTTACATTCCGCTCAAAACAAAAGCCCACACCATGGACCATTCCAGTGAGCCCAACAATGCCGCCCTGTACGATGCGCGCCGCCGCAGGGGCTCGGTCGGCACCTCTCAGCTTCTCGACAACATAGTTTCCGCCTCCAATTGTGGGTCGAGCTTTTCGAGAGAACGGTTATCATGTGAACTAATGAAGTGTAGTCGATCGCGATGAAGTTGACCGTCTCCGCAAGCGCTTCATGAAGCTGGATAAGGTTTGTCTTGATCGTGCAGCGTCTTACATGTGATTCCATTCTGACACAATTCTGTGTGATTCAACAGGATAGTTCCGGTACTATTGATCGCGATGAATTTCTTTCTTTGCCTCAAGTATCATCCAACCCACTCGCCACGAGGTACTTTGTCCTCTCCCTCCTTTTCCTTTGACCTACCATGCCTGATGCAATTCACACACCCGCTTCACCTCTGCCGCCTTACCCCACTATCATCTCACTACCCACCCCAGAGGTCCATCACAAACTCTAACTTCCACCGAAAAAAAGAATGATCGCCATCTTCGACGAGGACGGTGGCGGCGACGTCGACTTCCAAGAATTCGTTTCCGGGCTGTCGGCCTTCAGCTCCAAGGGCAACAAGGAGGAGAAGCTTCGGTTTGCATTCAAGGTGTACGACATCGACCGCGACGGATACATCTCCAACGGCGAGCTCTTCATCGTCCTGAAGATGATGGTCGGCAACAACCTGAAGGATGTGCAGCTGCAACAGATCGTCGACAAGACGATCATGGAGGCCGATAAGGATGGCGATGGGAAGATCAGCTTTGAGGAGTTCACGGAAATGGTGGAGAATACGGACGTTAGTTTGAGTATGACGTTGAGTATGTTCGCCCACCCCTTTTGGTTCTGCTTCGTCGACCGTTTTGATCCGGGTGGTGCTAACTTGCCGGGGTGGTAAAGATTCCATCTAGGTCGGATGATAAGTGGTGTGTACCCATGACTTTGGAAGTCGAGAGGGTGGTGTGTCTTTGATCTCAATTTCATGAGTATCTTGTTCCCGTGTGTGTGTGCGCGCGCGTGCGTGTGTGTGATACGACAATTCGTGATTCCCTTTCCCGTCTCTGCGCTGTTATTTTTCCCCTTGAAATATTACCCTTTGCGATTCGACATGGAACTTGACCTTCATTCTTGTAATCTCCTGCTACCGCTACGACTGCGACTGCGACTGCGATCGCGGCTGCTATCTGCCCTGCATCTCGACTTCGCCAACCTCAACCGAACTAACGAACGACTCCCTCCAAACTCCACCGCTTCGCTTTGATATGATTTTGATAGCGATGACGACCCCCCTCACCCCTCGAGCTCTTTCGTCTGCATGGACTAATCCTCCGCTTCGCTTTCCGCCAGCGCCCTTTCCTTTACGATCTTTGATCTAGCAATGCAGTGCATGAATACTTTTGGGGTTGGGCTCTATTCCTCGTGCCTCCCCCCCCCGGATTTGGAGCAGGAAGGGGCGAGTGTAAATAGGAATGACTAATTACATACGTTACTATTAGCAAACATGTTTTTCATACGAAGTCTTACTGCATCAAAATCATGGTCTGCGGGTATCTGCTCCTAGAATCTGGCATAGATGGTCAATATCAACCAACCCAGAGAACAAAAACCGCCCGTGGGCTGAAGACTAACTACCTTAATTACCTTGTCTGCGCGGAAGCAATTCGACCAGCGCCCTAGGATAACCAAACCAATAGCAATACCAGTTACTCATCGAGGGAAGAGAGAGGTAACTTGACTCCGAGCATGCGTAGTGTGACTAGGTAGTACTTGGAGGGGCACAACGGGATTCGATTAGCTGAAGCTAACGACAACGTTCAGCTCCATGTCGCTCTTGTGGAGTTACGGCTTTGCAGGCTGGCTCATTCGACGCCCCAAGTAGATCAGAGGAATTTTTGGGTACGCGTATTCAATCAGATCGGAACCGGGTTCCCAGATGCGGCGAATGTATAGCTCCTGATTTCCCCTCGGGGTTGAGGTTCATCAATCTACTCTATCAGGCAAGCAAGACTAGGATACTAAGTGATTTCAATGAAGGGATGGTAATCACCCTACTATACTATACTGACTATTCTGAGTGCTCGAGCTGGATAGCTAGAAGAGGAAGTACAGTGCAATTCACCTATCCCATCTATGTACAGCAAGCAAGTGTTTCGGTTATAATAATTCTATCCCCATCTCTTTCTTCAGTAACTTCTCGCGGAAATTACCAGTAACTGGTGACCAGGACCCTCTCGGCCCTCCCCAGCATCAAATCCTCGACGGTCTGGATCTGAATCTTGATCTGCCTTTCCGCAACCAGGACAAAGTTCACGATCGCCACGCGGTGAACCCCACACACCCACTGTCCTGTTGTACACGAGTCCGCTTGTCCTCCATGACACCCCTTCTCCTCGATGTCAATCATCGTCTCGGCGATCTTCGCGGCGACCATCCCCTCGCAGATCCCCTCGCGGCGCGGGTATCGCTGAAGTAAGCGTAGTGCATTGCGACGGACTGTGGGTTCCCGGCAGCGAGTCGCAATGAGAAACAGTGGCTCGGCCACGGTGGTTGAGAGACAGAAGTTGGGATGCGAGGTGTTTTTGCTCGCTTGAGGGATCGAGTTCAGGTCATCCAACAGCTTCGTGGCCAGATTGAGCATGCGCTTGTAATCTTCGAAGAAGTCGTCATGGCACAGCTCGCCTTTGGTGAAATCGAGGGACAGGAACACGTGTGCGAAGATGCGACGGACGTAGAGCAGGTCGAGGGCCCGGTCATCTGTCTCGGAAGGAGCCGCGGTGGATACAAAGCCGCTCAGCCTGACGTCCCACTGTTCGAAGTTGTCGGCGCATTTCTGCTTCTTGACGAGGTTCTCAGCAACGCGAGCGGGGTTGGCGAATTCCTTGCTCATCATGAGTCGCATCAGACTGTTGAAGTGAACTTCTAGGGAGAGATATGCGTCCAGCAGGGATCGGAATGGCTCCTTGGTGGATGACAGGACGATTTGGCTGTCTGTCCACTGGAAATTGTTCCTTTGGTTGGGGAGGTATGGGCGGGCTTGGGTATCGAGTTGCGTAAAGGCCACCAGTAACAGATCGATCTCCCGATCATGGTCTAGTCTTTCTCTATTCCTGACTCCCAAGTCCCAGTGATGGAACATCTTGAGACCCGAGTTGATATGCACAAAGGCCTGCCATTGACGGCCCTGTAGACTCGCCATGCAGGTGAACAAGAGACAGGTGCTGAGCGCCACTACTTTGTCCAGACGCGTCACACTGGGCCTCGAAAGCAGCTCTCGGAGTGATTGGATGGACTTGTTGAATTGCACCAAGGCGAAACCCATGTTCGGAGTGTCGCCGACCCGTGCGACGGTGCTCGGGGTTCGATCAGTCACAAAGTCGTGGTGTACACATGCCAGCGCGGTCATGGCATGCCAGAGGGTTGGATACTGGTGCGCTAGCTGGGGCAATTTGCCGGTCCAGAAGCCAATATCGAAGAAGCCCGCTAGATCGGTGGTGGTGACGGAGCGGAAGAAAGCAAAGTTCTCGATCTCGATCGTGTTGCCGGAGACCTGCTCCCAGGCCGAGGGCATCTGCACCACGTGTGGTGACTTGATCATCTGCTTGAGAGCAAGATCGCCGTAGCCATCGCAGTTTCTTCCGGTCGATGTGCATCTCGTGCAGCTACCATGTTTGTGGGCGTCAGACCGGGCTGGAACCGCGAGACTCACTTGATCGAACCGGATATATCGTTCTCTCACCTCGGTTTCGTCTCGTCACACTTGATGCGTCGTATCCTTAGCAGGTCAGTGGGCACTTAGTCGGAGCCACTCGATCTTCCCACGAGGGCATACCTGCACGTTATACAACCCGATTTGACTTTCGGGGCCCACTGTTTCAGCCTTACCCTGCCGGACTTGTTTAAACGAGAAGAACTTTCTCCCATCGCGGTGGGCGCCATTCGACTGATTCTATGGCAACGATAGTGGACCAGCAACAACCACCAGGTCAATGCAGGTGAGCATAAACGAAATGTCCTCTCAGGCAGCTGGCGCCAAGCCAGGCTGTCGGTGAACCAGGAATAAATAAATACGACATGCAGGCAGAGACATGATGATTTGAGGAGGGATCAAGCCACTGAGCATGGTATGATTGGAAAAGACAAGCCATGAAGCCGAGGGATCCGCTGCATCCTAGCGTCTGGGCAAGCGCTGAGAATGGAAGGAGAATCGCTCGGCTTGAAGTGATAAGATCCGCTGTCACAAAGAAATGACGGGGTCACGTGGCCCACGGATTTAGTCTTCTCCACATATCATTCCATGTCCGCTACGTACACAGTATGTATGATCTTCCTTCCAGGTCCCTGAGCCTTAGTCTCCTGGCTATAAACCACTTTCTCAGACGTCAGTCTCTCACCCACTCCCCGAGACGTCATCAGTCGAGTTCGAAACACCTCCGTTCAAGCGTCATCCCAAGACTTGAGGTTCGAAGCTGAGCACTGACTTCTTCGGTGCATCTCGCGGCAAGTAAGTCTCAGTACATGGGAATGAAAAGTTGCCGGCCAACGCAAGCTCACCTGCATCATCCCGTTTATCAAATACTGCATGCGTGTGTAGGTTACTATATTGACGTAGGCATCCATTGCATCAACAATAGTGATGTCTCATACAGTAGTTAGTATGAGGGATTCTTTCACAGCTCGTTGTCTGTCATCTGGTGGACTTTGCTGGAAGGGTTCTAGTTCTAACCACTACGTGAATGTCGTTCCACATCTCGACCTTAGCTGGGCGCTCAGATCATCGAAGCACAGTGCTGCTTTGATGGTCTTGCAGACTATACCTACTCATTCTTGATCTTGGGAAGCAGTCGACCTCAGTACACCCTGTCGTCCACGAATACCCCTTGGGGAAGTGAGGGTAGACCTGAGATTTGATATCGCATGAGGCTGTAGGTGACCATGGTACAGCAGCACTGGATGAAGGTCCTATTTCTGCCCCAGAGCATATGCAGATGAAATGGAATGGCCTTAGCCCTCGTGATTGTCGCACTGCCGCTCAAGCTCATTGATGTATATGTAAGTGCAGCTTGATCACCGATTTGGATGAGGATGTAGTCCGATTGACTCTGACTGAGGACTGTGAGTGAACCAATCCATCCGTACTGAGTGATATGTAGTGCCCAGGCCCAAGTTTACCTTTTCGTGTGATTGTCCTACAAAATAATCACGGACAATTTAACCCAAAGCACAGCTCAAAAAGTTCAGCCTGATCCCCTGCCCCTACAGAAAACACAAAACCAATCCACCAGACCCTAAATCCAGCATACCCCAATCGAACCGAGCTCCCCAGTCAAACCAAGGCACCGTACTTTATCACATCAGTCAGGCAGATTCACGCCCAACCCGCGATCCACGAGGTGACTCCACCCACGATTCCCAAACCAGGTACCTCCGAGACCCTACTCCGTAGGTACTAGTGATCGCCCTAAGATCCTTCCTGGGGGCTGAAAAGGAAAAAAATCAAATAAACGGAAATTATTCGATGGAAAAAAAAATCATAGTCCCAGGAACCGGGATGACTCTCGGACGGGAGGAGATCTAGAAGAGATGTCAGATTCCCTTTCCCCTTTCCCCTTGCCCCCACTCCACACCACCATCACCACTCCATCGGGATGATCTGCTCGATGCTTGCGTGGCTCTTCTCTTCTACCCTTCCGGGGGGCGTGGGCTAGGAGTCACGGGGCTGCGGGGATATGACCGGATCGGAAACAGATCGATCCCCTGAGCATTGAGTACAAGTACATAATCTACTCGATCGAAGGCAACACAATGCTCATTGTTTCGCTGCTTGCCTCATTCTGGAGGCAAGATCCAGCTTAGCGCCTGCCTCGATTCAGGAACAAGAAGCCCCCCGGGGTGGGGGGAACTGGAACACATGGCGATATCCATTCTATCGACTCGGTTCGATCAACCAACCATGTTTCCTCGATCTGGAGGGATCGTAATGTGCAAAAAGTACGGGATTCTTGGGGCAACAAGTATACTGTACGTATCGTAAGAAGAAAAAACGAATTCTGGACCTTTGCCATCTCTTCTGGCTGGTTTTGGCGTTCGCGAACTGCTCTCGATACTTTTTCGGAAATGCTGGGTGGAGATATGCATCCACTGAGCGGATGCTCTGAGATACGGGCTGAACAAGCGAACCGCCCATTTACGGGCCAATCTATGTACTTTCCGTATTCAGAATAGGTTGATTGTCCAAGAGAGTCAAATCTATTACCCATATTTTCCCGAGGGCTCGATCAGAGAAGTGAAGGTGTAGGCACAGCTTTCCGGCGTCAACTGGCTACCGAGATGAAAAGAACACATGTGGAATAGGTATGTCGAGTGGCTATGTTGAGATGAGTACTGTATAATAATATGTGAGAGGATAAATATCTATAACCGCATCCTCGAATGCGCCTGGTCCCCCTTTCGTTCGTTCATCCATCCATCATTCATCCTATATGTGAAACATTGACTTCATGATAGAAAAGTGACCCGTGTGCTGCGTGACGGTGGTATCTCCTCAGCCCTGAACGCCAGAACAACAAAAAAAAGTGATTTTGCAATTGCGTGTTCGTGTAAATCAGCGCTTTTTCTTCCACCGCTGTCGGCCTAGACAAAAAAAATGGGCCATTGTAGATAGTCGGGTTTAATCGGTCTTGGTACCTGACAAGGAGGCATGAGGATAATATTTCCGAGAAATCCATGTGGGCTTCAGCCTCTGAGAGTGAGCCAGCGGGGCTAGGTCAACCACCAACCCCGAAGGAATAGGGATTAAATTGGTGGTCTTACCCGGGGACCAGATTTTATGGAGCCCGACCGCAAGTCGAAAGTACTCATAAAAGGTGGAGGACATGAGAGCCGGACAGTAAGACTGTCAATCGATAGTTCGTCGCCCCGGCCTCGCACCGGCAGGAACTAACTAATTTAGTACCTGCATTAGAGAGGCCTTCTCCAAAAGTACGCGGGCCCTAAGTCGAGCTCGGTCTCAGGTGTCAGGTCAATGTCGCTACTCGCTAGTGGAGGTCCGCGACATTCAGGAGATTTGAGCTTCCTGGTGGATCACCGGGAGGCTACAGTTACTGCGTGCGAACGGAAGAAGTCGAGCCGGTCTTCCACAATATCGAGACATTGGCCTAGGACTGCCGCATCGATCATTAATCAAACTTCTTGTCTCCGATTGATGTTTCGATTGGCAAACACTTACCAGAGAGAATCTCTTCCTCCCAGATCCCAAGCTGATAATCGACGAGTCCATGCTGTTCCATTCGATCGCATAGCTGGATCAGCTCTTTACCCAGGTTGTCCATGGCTTCATTGCTGAGGAGACTGGTCTGTGGGGGCTGACGTCCTGTCTGGAACAGTTCCTCGGCCATGTCTTTTTGCTTTTGGCAGAGGGCAAGCCAGCAGATATTGAAATCATTCCAGAGTTGTAGTCGATCGGCGTAGAATGTCTGCTCATCTCGGAGGACTCCTATATATTGATGACCATCAGTTTCACAATCCGCAAGGGCACTTGCTCAGCCGCCCCACCCTACCCTATCCTCTCCTTGGGCTGATGCCAGCAGCAGACGACCATGTACCTTTGATTCTCAAGGTGATTCTAATTACTTACGCAGTACATGCATGGCGTGGACCGGTCCAGGAGAGAGGAAGGTGGAGTCTAGACTGGCGAGACCCGCTGGGTTGGACGCTAAAGGAAAACATACCGAGCTCCCGCGCATTAGTCACAAGCCATTCGGAGATTTCTAAGAGTGATCGGCTGGCCTCCACCAATCGGCCAGCGCGCGTATTGTCAAATGTTCCTTGCACCGCGCATTGAAACTGTGCATACACTTCCCTCACGTTGGCTGATTGGAAGTCCGTCCGTGGGATCTGTTGGAGCTGTTGTTGTGGTTGTTGCGATGGTGGTGGTTGCGGTTGTTGCGGTTGTTGTTGTTGATGTTGTTGTTGCGGTGGCGGCGGGGGCGAAGGCTGCTGCTGCTGCTGTTGCTCCATTCGTTCGCCAGGGCCGATGGAGGTCATACCGGCCATATTGGCTTGATAAAAGTGCGTTACGCTCGAGCGTCCCATGCCCCCTGGCGGCGGCGGATTATAAGCGGAAAGCGGGACTGTCGACGGCAAGTAAGGCGGCCCTACTGCTGGAACCCCAGTGCCTGTCGGTTCATTTGGAGGGAAATATTGTGGAACACCAAACTGGCTGGACAGGGCTTCCATCGCTGCAGATTGCCGTGCCGAGTATGGTGGTGGCACCACCTCGTACGTGGCTTGGGTTGGGCCCTGTTGTCCACTGAGGTCGTATACCATTTCGGAGTCGTAGGGAGCTAAAGGCTGGTGCACTGACGGGTGCTGCTGGCGCTGCTGCTGGTCGCGCAACGTCGGGGGGTATGGTTGCAACTCGTTCCCCTGCAACGGACCGCCCTGAAAGGGACTCTCTGTGTATCCATAGTCCAGGTAGGTGGACATCCGGGGACGCCCCGTGGCGTGCGAGGATGCATCACCTCCACGTGCTGCTGATGGGGCCCCAGCCTGTCTGAACCGGTCCGCTGCACCACGACGGGACATCCCGGCTCTGGTTGCAAAGCGGGCATTTACATCATGCTGCTTCATGCGCAGGATATCGCCATCCATCCCCCGACGCACTGGATCGAGGTCAAAGGACCAATGCGCTGACGGGGACAGGGGCGGGCTTGCGTAAGAGTCCAGCTTGGCGAGAGATCGACCTTTGGGTGAGTTTTTTTTTTCTTTTTTTTATTCTTTCAGCTTGAAGCAGAGTCACCGTCGCTTGCAATCTCGCGCGCGTAGTCGCTTTGATTTGCTGGCAGGGAGTTGAGATTCAAGCCAACAAGATTCGCAGGTAAGCGCGCGGAGACCCCACGGTGTCACTTCCGCACAGGGACGCTGGTACAACCAGCCCACACGATCTAGATGGAACCATTCACGAATCAGTTATGTTCAATGTCAATCATCAAACTATTCGAAAACCACCTGCGCACCTGTGAGGGAAGACGAAGCTTCCGCCAACTGGTTGGTTGGAAGCAGAGTATGTATGCTTTAGTCACACCGCCAGACAGTGATATTATGGCTAGATTTATATGTATGGTCGAGAGTGCAAGATCACCCGAGAAAAAGAACGAAACCCTTAACCGCAGTAAGCACCGTGCAGGAATGGCAGTGCAGGAAGGGTCCGCGTGGAAAGATGCAGGGGAATTATAACTCGAGAAGGAGGTGGGTGGAAGTAGAACCAATGAAGTTAGATGGAGTGGTGACGGCCCCTTTGTTTGCATCCCAAAGGAAGATAGGTAGATATTGGGAGTCAATCTCAGTTGCTTGCTTGCTTCGGATCCCAGCTATTGAAATGGAGGGGCTGTAGAGTGGGGGAGGACCAGCGGCGGAGGAAGCAACGGACTGGGATGCACGGATTACTTATAGTACAGTTCCCAGTAGCTGGAGGAACTTGTGAATCAGCCCCATAGCAAGGACAATCTTGATCCACTGAGACTCATCAAAAAGTCCTCTGGGGGCCGAGTGATTCAGGTCGTTCGGGTTCAGGTTAGCAGCATGTTGTGAACAATGGAACGGGCGAAGCGAGCGCCTGTATCAGGTTTCTGCTTGCACCTGCGGTGGGGAGCGAAGAGGATGATCGGAGAGAAGTATCCAAGAAGATTGAAAAAGCAGGAATCGGGAAGTGAAAAAGAAGAAAAAAGCTGAATTAGAAAAATAAAAATAAAAAATAAGAATAGAAAAAAAACAAGCAAGAAAAAGAAGGATCCTCGAGGAAGGGGAAGGGAGGGAGGAAGAATATCGTCACCGATCCACGAAGCGCGAGAAACGAGGAAGAAAACGAATGACACTAAAAGGAAAGGAAGGGAAAGCTGGAAAACTCACTGGACGGAAGGCGGGGGACAAGAATTGGCAGAAGGAGAAAGAGAGAAAAAGAAATGATGAGCAGAGAGCCTATTGTCTAGTAGCATCTATCCCATCCATCAATCAGTCAAGTAGGCAATCAATCAATCAATCAATCAGTCAGTCAGTCAGTCAGTCAGTCAGTCAGTCAGTCAGGTCAATCAAACTACTAGCTAGGACTGATGATGGAGACCATTTCACCCTTCTGGGATTGTTCAAGTTCGAATTTTACCAGTTTTTTTTTTTTTTTTTTTTCTTTTTTTCACATTTCCCTAGACTTAAAATTGCTTCCCCGGGGGCCTTTCTAGGTAGGTACTTTCTGGCCTATTATGATGACCAACTGCATGAAGAGATGAGATTTAGATTTGTGCGAAAGAATGATCGAGCAAGTTGTTCGATTTCCTTCTCGGACCTCGCCTCAGAACTAGATTGACGAGTGCTACCCAGAGTCACGTATAGATTATTGTTGAGAGCCCAATCTACTCCCCACGATGAACATCGATCGAGCCCCCTTGAAACCCTCAGCCACTTCCTCGCTCCACCAAGAAGCCCAAACCCATGTCGGCGGTACACACTAGATACAGGCGCATACAATGATACAATGGTCTCGGGAGACGCACTACCCCGGGGGGACGGGGGGGTGACTACCAGCCAGCTGATCATCAGTCATTTCTCCTGTCGACCAATCCGTCGGGACTCTGGGTAGTCCAAGGCGTGCATTACGGGCTTTCAGGACCATGAGGGCGGCTGACGGAGGCAAGCAGAGTGGATATGATGACGCCCAAGAGGGGTAGCTGATTCCGATCCATCAGATTTTATGACATGGGAACAGGGAGGAACAATAATGGAACCGATTAAAAAAAGGGCCAGGCGCCGTGTGATTCGTGGGCTCCCTGCCAGCCCAAAGGGATCGTGACGGGGATAATTCAGACACGAGGCGGGGCTATTTGGGACTTCTGGGTGGAAAATAATAATAAATCGATCTCAAAAGGAATGAAAGAAAAACAAAAAGTACTCTGTGCGGTACTAACAATGCCTAGACATTTCCTCGATCTTGCAGGTGCAGGTGCAGCAGCAGCAGCAGCAGCAGCAGCCATCATGGCACTTTCTCCAAGAATCCGATAAGGTTAATCGCCCGGATCCAGACACCCAGAGTTGGTAGCAGGCCCAATGAAGACTGTCGCTGGGACTAGTCTAATCGCTAGAATTGTTTTTAGCTGAGCCCCATCCATCAATCATTCCAAATAATTGCAATTGGAAGGATTCCGTTTCTGAACTTCTGACTTTTTTTTTTCCCGCTGCCCTGAGCCGACTTCCCCGAGGGCCTTAGAGTTAAGCCCTCCCGAAACGCTATTTCGGTGATCGTCCTGGGTCCATGCACCACACCATTCCAGGAACCATCCACCAGGCTCCAATGTATGTCCGTCCGTGAGGCGGTGGTTGGAGTGCCAAAGAGCCAACCAAGGTTGTGGAAAATCCCGATCGAACGGAAGGAGTAGATACCGAAGGAACAAGGCGAGACATGCCGGGCTAAATCGTATAAAGAATGAGTGAGGCAATAGAGCCGGGGTCCAGTCTCATGAAATACACTTGCGATGGACCGCCAGTCAGACTTCCAAGGAACAAGGAAAGGTATAGTATACTAGAACCACGGGAAGAACCGCTTTCTGGGACGCAAGGATACCGGGGACCTGGGAGGTGGATCGGCTGCTGCCCGGATTGACCACAGAGAGTCGAAGGATTGAGCTGATGGACGGAGGCTGATCCCATATGGACAAGAGAGGGAGGGACCATGCGCTCACAGGCGATCTGGTCCAACCCAAGATCTTGGATCATTGGGAATTTCGAGGTGTCAGACTTTGGTTTGTAGTGTCTGCAACTATCCAAGATGGCCTAGATTAGCCGCAATTCCCAAGTTCGACATGAGGTCTAAGACTGACAATTACCAACACAGCGCCGAGTTTAAAAGTCCCTATTTAAGAAGGGTCATCAATGTACAGAGACTGTACTTGTTGTACTGTACTCCGTACTTGTTGTACTGTACCTGCCCTAACTACTAGGTAGGTATGGTAGGTACCGTACCACTACCTGGCAAATTGTACCTACAAGGTAAGGTAGTCACTAACTAAGGTAGTAGTTAGTTAGTTAGTGTACGGAGTACGGTACTTGTGGTGCTTGGCTAAGCCGCCGAGTCGCACACCTTCCAGCGTGCTGGGAAGGTAGTGCACTAAAGAAGCAGCCAATGGAGGCGATGGTTATGGTAGCCAGGGGGATCGGCATCGCGCCCATCGAGACAAGCTAAAGCAGCCTTCTCGGAGTTGCTCGCAGGTGGAGCCCGCTCGGTCCTCTCTTGCTTTTCTTCTTGCTCGTTCGTGCTTGCTTGCCTGCTTTCTTTCTTCCTTGTCTTCATTCCCTCAATCAATCTCTTCGGATTTGCATCGTTTGCACTTCGGGGACTTATCATCCGAAGGACGGAATCTCGTCAGGGGTGGTCCCCGATGAATTTGATGAGTTCAATGGGTAAGGCACTATGTACGTAGTAGTATGACGTGACGATCACCTAAAGAGAGACGGCTTTTCTTAGGGCTAGACAGATAGTGCCAAATTCGGGGCCGGAAGTCACAGTCCGTGATGACGAAATTCCAAATTGTCGAAGTGAGTGAGGCATTGGACGATCTCCGGGTACAGAGAGAGAGAGAGAAAGAGAGAGAGAGGGTGAGAAGAGAAAGGAAGGAGAAGTGAGGCTGAGAAAGCCTCACCCCTCCTTCTTCCTCGTCACGGTCGATTATCAAAAGTGACAGACTAGAAAGAGCATGCAGGCCTCGTGCCGGTCCAGACAGCCGGTGCTTGTGCCGATTGTGGATCTGAGCGTCCTGTCATTCAGCATGCTGCATACTGCTTTCAGAGGAGTACCTTCGAAATGGAATGTAACCAAGTACCATATAAGTTAGTACTTCCTGAGGACTTGTGAAGAAGGTACAAAGAGAAGATACCTATGAAGTACCTCCAAAGTACCTCTGAAAGCTCCAGCTCTCCCCGGCCTTTTTTCCTACCGTCCCTTTCCAGTCAGTATGAAACAAACAGCCTGCTATCTTCACCTGGTGGCACTGGGCATACTACAAACACTATTCCAGTTACAATTAGACCTCTACTCCATCCTATCTCCTCTCCTGCATCAGTCAATCGTGATTCTCCCTTCCTATCTCCACCGTGTCCACACTCTCTACCCTTTCCTACCTGTCAATTTTCTCTCTTCCCACCATCTCCAATTGGTCTAATGAGGGCCTTGGCAGCCTCTTCAGCCACACTAGGTAGGATGACCACTTTGTCTCTCACCCAGCGTCCAATGGTCGTCATTCCGAGCCATGAGATGACGATGGCCATGGCGACGTGGGTGTCAGAGCAGGCAAGAAGCGCAGCAGGTGGGCGGAGAATTCCCATTGGAGCTGATGACTGATGACGGATGACGGTTCCCATCGGATGGTTTGTGTTGTCTCCAAATCGTGTCCTCTTGTCTGTGGTTACTGCGAGTCTCGTGGGCGCATCGCATGAGTCAAGTAGATGAGTATCGCGCTGTATAGCGAACGCAAGTCGGTAGACTGTTTGAGCTCTCGCGGAGTGGAACCATCCACTGCCTCTAGTCCACGAACCTGTTCTTTCCAAAAGTCACCGACTGATCGCCGACTGACCAATTTCTGAAATTTCTGTTCGGCAACGGAGACTGCCCCGTCCGTTCGAGCTCATGGTGTCACAGAACCCTAGCTGGCATCATCAGGCCGAATGCAATGGTCGAAACGCAATACACTTGCGAAACACGATGAGAGACATGACTGTTCTGCAACTTGCTGGTTGTTTCAGAACAATTTACCGTCTCACTTCCTGGACCACAAGGTGCTTGGTTGAGAATCTGTTGCTTCTTCAGTTAAGGAGTTGACTTCTCCGAACTCTGTGTCTGGCGATCTTAGCCTACGGCCGAATGCAATCTACCTGTTAGGGGATTGGATTCAATTTGGCGCAGAGTGGGACAAACCCTTGATCGCCGGCAGTGATCTTAGTCAATGGCGCATGTCTGCCTGATCCAATCCCAAGCTCGTCTTTCTGCTGCGGTAACACCGGGGTCTGCACCAAAATTCGGTTTATTGCTTTTACGCCAATAGTTACATGCCGGTCGCCGAAGACATGCCGTGTCGTGTCCTGAAACGACTTCCGTGACACCTGGTGAGTATGCTTGCAATACTGGATATACTTTCGTGGAGAAAAAATCACAAGGCCAAATCGAATAATACAGCAAGGAAGTAGAAGTACAAAGAAAAAATCCAGGCCCCCCCCCCACGCGAGAGGAGGCCGATCTCGACCACGCTTTCATCTCTTGACCCAGGTAGGCATCTTGCGCGCCTTGACGTGACCAGGCTTCTTTCTCTCCACGCGACGGGCGTCGACCGTGATGACACCGGCTGCAAGATCAATTGGTCAGTAAAGAATGGTTGTGGTGGGCGGCAGGGATACGTACCCTTGCGGAGCGCAGGCTTCAGAGCGGGCTCGTGAACCAGCAGCGCTCGTGCAACCGCCAGTGTGATGGCTTCTGCCTGTCCGGTAGTTCCTCCGCCCTGGACTTGAGCCCACACATTATACTTGTCCAGCCGCGACGTACTTCGGAGGGCCCAGGTGGCACTCTCGCGATCATGTACTCGAGGGAAGGCCTCGACCAATGTCTTTCCATTCACCCTCACCTCGCCATCACCCTCAACCAGGAAAGCCACTGCCGAGGAAGACTTGCGCTTGCCCCGGCCGCGAGCACGACCCATCTCATCCACCGTAGCCGGCGCAGGTTTGTTAGCGTACGGATTACCCGGACGAACAAACTGCTTTATCGTCCGCCCAACATTTTCGGGCATGAGCTCGGGATCAATTCGGTTAAGGCGCTGCAGGATTTTGAGAAGGCCCTTGTACTTCTTGGTCGGCACTTGCTCTCCGACAAAATCACGAAACTGCGGTAGTTTAAGCCACGCCATCCGAGGCGCCTGGCTGTTCTCCACGGTTGGCAGATTGGCATTTGCGGCGAGAATGCCTTCCAGATTCAATAAATGGTCGATGAACTTGGGGTTGCCGGAGAAGTAGGACGGAGACGCGGGCACAAGCCGAGCAGGTTTGATTTTGGGATCCCTGAAGTCAATAGGAGGAGCGGCCGTGAATGAAGTGGGAGTCTCTTCAGTCGCGTATGTTCGCTTGCCATTGAGGTTCTTGGGGAGGCTGGTCGTCGTCGAGGTCGACCATATGGGCGATCTGGAGATCACGGAGCGCTGGAGAACAGGCCGGAGAGGAGCTGCTTGACGGATGGAGTGCATAGCCTGCACAAGACCATTGGGATTCTGCCAGGCCATTGTGCGGCGAGACGGCTGACGGAAGCCTGGAGGAAGAGATGTTCGACGCCTGCCGGGGATGGATTTTTCGGGGGGGGCGACACGCGGAGCGCTTTCGCCGGAGGAGAGAGCGCGGTGGGTGAGTGAGTGAGTGGGTGAGTGACTGATTGTTTCCTGCTCGGGGCGGAAACAATCGCTTTTGGCGGTGTTGGGGTGTTGCGGGCATTTCCTGAGGTTTTTCCAGATTCGAGGTCACGTGGACGCAGGAATCATTCCTCCGGTCCCGATGCTCTTTGATTCGCACAAATTTCACCATCCATTTTCTTCTTCCCCTCATTCCTTTTTTTCTGTCCTCTTCCCCCCCTCCTCCCTCTCTCTCCTTTTCTCTTCCTCATCCCACACATCCCTCGCAATGGCCTTCGGAAAGCTCTACGGTTCTCTTGTATGTTCCATGCGCAGCTCTTCCGATCAACGAAACCCTGCAGCTAACATATGATGAATAGGAGAACGCTCGCACCATCGCCGTCCTCGTTGCCGCTAAGGCTAACGACGTCGAGCTGGAGCTTGTCAAGACTGAGCCTAACTCTGCTGCTGCTTTCAACCAGTCTGAGGAGTACCGCCGCATCCAGCCCCTCGGCAAGATCCCTGCCTTCGAGGGTGCCAACGGCTACACTCTGTCCGAGGTCATTGCCATCGCCGTCTATGGTACGTTTTGATGGTTTCTTTTTTCTATCTGCATGCTTTTCACCCCCATCCTCGATATGATGAGATTCATCTATTAGTTATCCCTGTCAGAATGGTAAAAAAACAAACTGTGTTGATAACGTTTAACTCTGATCAATTGTTACCCCTCTTCGGGTTGATTATCTATTTGTCACTTGACTGTCCTTGAAGTATTGCAAACTAACTTGCCTCAAGTGACTTCCCAGAACGAGAAGACCACCCTCTTGGGTAAGACCAAGCAGGACTATGCTTCCATCCTCCGTTGGTTGTCCTTCGCCAACGCTGAGCTTATGCCCCGCTTCGCTGGCTGGTTCCGCCCCCTTCTCGGCCTCGACCCTTACAACAAGAAGAACGTTGAGGATGCTTCCAAGCTCGCCCTGAAGAACGCTGGCGTTCTCAACTCCTACCTCACTGCCAACACCTATCTGGTTGGTGAGCGTATCTCCCTGGCTGATTTCTTCGTCGCCGCTCTCTGCACCCGTCTCTTCTCCACCGTCTTGGACAAGAAGTTCCGTGACGAGCACGTCCCCTTCGTCCGGTGGTACAACACCATCATCAGCCAGCCCGCCTTCAAGGCTGTTGTTGAGAACCCCGTCTTCGTTGAGGAGGCCATCAAGTACACTCCCCCCAAGAAGGAGGAGAAGCCCAAGGCTGCTCCTGCCCCCGCTGCCGCTGCCGCCGCTCCCGCTGAGGAGAAGCCCGCTGAGGAGAAGAAGGCCAAGCACCCTCTCGAGGCTCTTGGTCGTCCCGAGTTCGTCCTTGACGAGCTGAAGCGCACCTACTCCAACGAGGACACCCGTCCCGTTGCTCTGCCCTGGTTCTGGGCCAACTACAAGCCCGAGGAGTTCTCTCTGTGGTCCGTCAACTACAAGTACGACAACGAGCTCAAGCTTACCTTCATGGCCAACAACCTGATTGGTGGTTTCCACAACCGTCTTGAGGCTTCCCGCAAGTACCTCTTCGGTTCCCAGCAGGTCTATGGTGCCAACTACGACTGCGTCATCCGCGGTGTCTTCCTTGTCCGTGGCCAGGACTTCAAGCCCGCTTTCGAGGTCGCCCCCGACTGGGAGAGCTACGAGTTCGTCAAGCTCGACCACACCAACGAGGCTGACCGCAAGCTCGTTGAGGACATGTGGGCCTGGGATGTCCCCGTCGTCATTGACGGCAAGGAGTACCCCTGCGTTGACGGCCACGTCTTCAAATAAGCTAGTGCACCCACTTCAGGTTGTCGTAGCTGTGCCTTAGTGCCGACTCATTGATGATGATGATATCCCCTTTTCCTTTATTCTCCTGGCGATGAGTGAGCCTTGTAGATGAGCACAAAACATAATCTTCCCATGTTCCATCCCCCTTCGCATCCGCCCAAGGCATCCGGTAGAAAGTCTGAGGCACGGACACCAATTCTGCCGTCCCTTTCTGACTCTCTTTCCGCGTCCTAAATCTCCCAACTGTTTCTCCGACATTCCCCCCCGATGGTCTTGGTTTTTGTGATTCAATCTTCACTCACCTCATAAAAGCTTTTTTACCCACTTTTTCATGCGTCATGTCATGCTCATGATTTTTACATGGATGATAGCAGTACAGTAGTCTGCCAAGGTTCAAAACAATGAACATCAAGCTTTGTTGTTCTTTCGCATACTCTCATCCTGATTCTTGTCCCTCTGTCAAGATGCTGTCGTATTAAACGATGCAAACTAGGTCTCTGTATTTGATGGGACCTAGATTTTCTTATTTACCAATAATTCACCAGTTGGCGCATCACTCACGCTGAGGGCAAACTTGATCGACTATGTGCATACCCAGCTACGTGCAACGAAGCGCCTATCTCACCCAGCCGCATCTAACTGACTTTTGTTTTTGTTCTTCCTCCGCGGTCAGAGGGGTGTACTAAAAAAAAAAAAAAAAAAACTCTATAAAGCCCATCGATAGAAAAAGTCACTACACTAAATACCTGTACGCCTAGATACGTACACAACCAGAGGAAGTAGTCGAATATTCAGATGGGTATAAGGTAGACTAGATGATCCTCGAGAAAAATCACTGAACATGCATCTGCAAACCAGGCAGATGAGATATGATCAATCGATTTAGTTCCCATGTACTTCTCTATGTAATCATCCAGCATAGTCTAAAATAAAACAAGCGAAACAAAAGTCCTCAAACATATAACATAAAACACACTCCAGGACACCGCGCTATATCTTTTCTCAGGTTCATGTACAGAGATGACAGGACGAGAGCGGAAACGGCCTTTATGTATAGTACCGTCTAGTTTTGATGAACAGATGAGCCATACAACCAACACTCCACCTCCTTTCGGATTTAATCTTGACGGTTGAGCGATGCCTCTAGTTTATCGAGAAGATCGTTTTGAGTATCGGACCGGACGGATGTATCCGGAGAGAGGGAATGGTGCTCGGAATCGAGGGATGTGGCGAGGGACGGGGAGCGGGCTGTTGGGGCTAAGGCTGGGGCTAAGGCTGGGGCTGGGGCTTGGGCTGTGAAGAAAGTCGCGATCGCCGCCGCAGAAGCTCGGACGGCTTTCTTCTCCTGCTTGCGGGCTCTGCGACGCTCGGCGCGGGCTTTTGCAACCTCGTCGCGGGGCGACAGAGGTTCCTGGGGTACCTGCGGCTGGCTTCGCGGGAGGGTGCGCAAGATGTCGAGGATGCACGTCTGGCCGGTCTCCGCCAGCGTCGTGCTCCAAAGATGCAACGCCTGGCTGACATCGTCATACCTGGACAATTCCTCCAGCAGCAGCAGCACTTTGTTGAGGGTTTGGTTGTCGCCCGGACCCCGGTTGCCTGTGAATTCGGGAATCTCCAGGATGTTGTACGGCTCCGAGATGGCTTTGAGCTTGCTGTCGTCGATGAGGATGGTGTTGGTCTGATCCCACCGCGGTATCTCCGCCGGTTGGGATTTCTTCCCGCGGAATCTGGGATACGACGCCTGGATGGACGGGTCGCGCCAGACGGTATCCAAAGTCTTGTAAACCTGGGTTTTGGATTTGTACTGCAAGCCCGTGAGCGGGAATTTGTCGCGGCCCCATTCGGCGACAAGCTGTTTTCGGCTCTTGCCCGGAAAGATTCTGTGGCAGAGGTTTGAGACCGTGAAGGGTTGCGAGCTCGACCAGACCATGACCTTGTACTTTTCCAGGAGACCCTGGCGGAAACGGTTCAGGCCGGCGCGTTCAACGAAAGAGGGCGGACATTGACGATGTTTGCGGTGGACAAGAGTGCCATTTAAGTCAAGGATGACGAGGAGGGGTTTCGAAGACTCGTTTCGCTTCGGTGGAAGAGATGATTGCTGAAGATATTCCGCCGTGGGAGATGGAGGTGTCAGTGGCTTGCAAGACCGGAATCGACTGTTATTCGACTGCTCTTGCTGCTGCTGCTCTTGCTGCTGCTCCTGATTAGGGGCTGCTTCCTGCTGGAAATGTGTACGAAAGGCGAGAGGGTCGAGCATTGACATCGCTAACAATGGGTTTGGCATCCCCATGTTCATCAGGGGGGGAGGTGGCATGGGTAGTAGCTGGCTCGTAAAGTTTGTGAAATCATTCCACGATGCCGGAACCCCAAATGAAGGGTATGAGGAAGAATTGAACATGGGTGTAAACTGTTGCTGTGGCTGAAAAGACGTGTTCTGTTGAAAGGATGGCTGTTGTTCTGGCATATTCTGTGTGAAGAAATCCTGTGGCATTGGTACATTCGGCATCAGAAACGGCAGCGGAGGCATTGTACTGCCATTTGCATTCATCACACCCGGTGCAGGTGGAAACACGAAAGACGGGTTCGTGGTACTGACATTGCCCATGGAACCTGCATGGCTTGTCGCAGCCTGTCCCTGAAGTGACTGCAATGGCGCAGCCCCATGAGGTGACGCGATCGCCCCATGGTGTTGCTTTGGTCGTCTATCGGCTGGTCTATTGTTTCTTCGTGGGCCGTGTCTTCGTGGTCGATCTTGCGATGTGTTACCTGGTGGTTGCGTGCCGGATTGGTCTGCATGTGTAGTCTTCGAGCTCCAGCGGCCATGGTAGGGTCTCCAGGGAGCCGGGTTGTTGGAATTGGCATTGTTGGAAGGCTTGTGAGGAACACCCCGACCGGTCCCGTTAGAGCCGCGCTCGAATCCACCTTCAGTCCCCATTTCAGAGCGCGATGTGCTATCACGAGACAGATACGATGGATATGAACGATGGTATAATCTCGGGAGAGATGAGAGCCGGACTCGAGAAGTGAGAATGAGACTGGGTTGCGAAATCTGTACAACATCGTCAGCGAAAGTAGTTTAAAAACGGTTAATGCTTGTCAGGCCATGCATACACAGACGGCCCCGCTTCGAAACATTCGATCGAGCTTGACGTATTCAGAGGGAGCTGGCCTTGAGGCTAGCATGGAGATGCCTGTTAATAACTTGCATGGGCACAGTAGAGACTGCAGTAAGAGCAAATATGGCAAAGGAGAAAGAGTGAGCGAGCGAGCGAGCGAGGTGCAGAGTGGCCAGCGATGGGCGGAGCAATCAATGGATGGATCCGTCGCGATGCGGACGGACCAGGGGAAAAATCGCGATCAATTTCCCCATACGTAGACCAATCACCGACGAGCCGCCTTGACGACCGCCCCCCCAATTTCCGGCAGAATTGGAGCCATTCTTTTTTTTTTTTCCTGCTCCGCATCGCATCTTCACCGCCATACGGCAAAAGTTGGATTTTCTTATCACTATCACTAATACCCAGTTCTTTATTCTTCGCACAAACCAAAATGGCCATATCAGATCTTCTCAATCGCCGGGTGCGGGCGCTTCCCGAGGAAGACGAAGAGGTTTATTCAGATGGTTCCGGTTCCGAGGAGGCTAGTGACCTTGCGCCATCGGACCACTCGGACTCCGACAACGCCAGCGACGGTTCTCTCGATGAGGACGATGTCGACAATGATGATCTGGTTGGTATCCCAAACGCCGTAGCATCAAATCCCATGGATCGCTAACCCATATCACAGTCAGACGAAGTCTCCGACGCTTCAGAGGATGACGGTTCAGACGATAGCGAGAGCGACGACGATGCCCCCGAGGATGATGTCCAGGCCTCTCTTGGTAGCATTTCATTTGGCGCGCTAGCCAAAGCGCAAGCATCCCTAGGTCCGAAAGCGAAACGTGCCGCAAAGGCCGCCGCCCGGAGTACAGATGAAGCCACTGCAGCGCCGTCCCCCCTCGACGACATTCGAGCTCGAATCCGCGAAGCTCGGGAGCAGAAACGGCAAGCATTGCCAAAGTCGAAGGATTCGGAGAAGCCTTCTCGCTCTTCCAAACACGCGCCCATGGTGCAATCTTCCAAGTACGCCGTTTCTCGCAAGCGCACGGTCGTCGAGCCCCCGAGCATACCCAAATCCCGAGATCCACGCTTTGATCCGACTGTGACCAGCCAGGGTGGTCGGGGAAATACTCAGGGTGTCAAGGACGCCTATGCCTTCCTCGACGAGTACCGTGCAGATGAGCTCAAAGAGCTGAAGGCACAGTACGCCAAGACGAAGAATCCCGTCCAGAAGGAAGCCTTGAAGCGAGAGATTCGATCGACTCAGGATCGACTCCGTGCGATGGAGAACAGAAAGCGAGAGAGGGATATCTTGGCCGATCACAAGAAGAAGGAGAAGCAGCTCATCCGCGAAGGAAGGAAGAGCACCCCGTACTACATGAAGAAGTCGGAGCTTAAGAAGCAGGTCCTGCTTCAGAAGTACGAGACTATGAACTCCAAAGACCGCACAAAGGCACTTGAGAGGAGACGGAAGAAGACCGCCGCGAAAGAAAGGAAAGAAATGCCTATGGAGCGTCGAGCTCTGGCCGACGACGATGCACCCAGAGACCACGGAGGGGGTTTCAAGCGTCGCCGGCTTGCTTAATGTGAATTGCGTCTTTTGCTATCGCTCATAGAGGAATTCATTTGTGTACATAATTATGCAGACCACATACCAGTATACCCAAAATGGTATTACCTATCATTATCCAGAATTACCGTGTTTTGCCCGGCTTCGATGAATTCAGCCCAGCATAGCAACCAAAGTATTATCGTGAGTATGGGGGTAGAAATAAGGATGAGAGAAGAGTGAAATGTCCAATAAGACTGGGTGAAGAAGAAAACGAACAGAACGTTGGTATCGCAAATATGAACATCGAGTGGAAGAAAGAGCAATCATAGACACAACATGGACCACCAGAAGATGAAGTCCCTAACGATATAGACATGGTTCTGAGACCAACACAACCTGATAACAAACGCCTCATAGCCAGTGAATTCCATAAGCTTGGATGTAGGTGATGAAATGAGCGTATGCAGAACGGAATCATGAATGAGATAGAGCAGAAACTTTGACAATGATGACAACTTAAAATGCTGTCTGCGGTGTGGTATAGGATGCAGAGAAGAAGATAACTCAAGATGCTGGAAGTAGTCCAGTTCTCCTTCCGGTCTAGGAGCAACTGATCATGCATGTTCATAGAAATGGTCGTAGTATGCATATTCGTCATGCCGAGAGCGCAGAGTTCTCGAAACATGTTCCCACATGTAACTCAGGACAGATCCTCACCTGGGTGTAAGGCTTCCGCCGGAGTCTAACTGAACTGCCCGGCCAACAGGCACATGTTATGTTATGTGGCGCATATCGGACGGTAACCCTGGCGACTGGGTGAAGCTACCCTTCAGGTGATAAGATGCAGAGACGACGCACTGGTCTTTCAAGAATGGAATAGATCCCATGCTCGGGCGCAAAGACTAAGAAATTCTTCCTTCTTCTTTCTTTGGGTTTCGGGCGAGTCTCTACCCGCACCAAATGGACCACGGCTGGTACTTGCACCAGAAGCCAGAGCTGGATTCGGACGATAGTGTTGCTCGGGACCGTGGCCGAGTGGAGGACTTCCATGCTCATGCTCGTACTCGTTTCGAGAGCGGCGACGGGCAGACCTTTCCGAATGATACAGAGCTGGCTGTGGTTGCACATTTGTCGCCGGCGTCATCTCCGGATGAGGTGCGCCAGATTTAGGGGGACCATTAGCAATCCGCGGAGACGGTGGGGTTGGCGGTTGGTGGCCGCCGTAGTGCACAATGCGAGGCAGAAGCTCTTCCCGGCCACCCGACATCTCCTGGACAGCTTCTTCGGCAGAGCGATACTCTCTTGGCCGCTTGGGAATTTGAGCGGATTCACGGGACATCCTGGGAGACGGGATGGGCGGTAAGTTGTTTGATTGCGATGGGCTGGCACCGGATGCGCCGGGGTAGAAAGGTCCCCGATTGATTTCCCTTTCGCGACCGCCTAGAGCGTCCGATCCAAACACATCCGAGAGTGGTGGAAGGCGGTTGTTCGTTTGGGTGGCAGGAACATGGTGAATATGAGACGTGGATCCCAGAGTAGGACTCTGGTTGACGATATGGCGGGTCAATGGCTGTGGCTCATGGCGGCCTGTAAACGTTTGGTTCAGTGGTGCGGATTGGATCACACGCTCATTTGCGAATTGAGCTGCAGATGGAGGTACGATGGACAACCCCGGTGGTCTCCGCTTCGAGGCAGCGGTCTTGGGTAGCCCAAACGAGTCCGATGGTTTAATTCCCTCTGGCCCATCGTCCTTGGCCGATTTCTGTAGACGCGACTCGATGATGGATCTCTGCTGATCACGGACTGACAAACTCCGTTGGAGTTGCTCCCTCATGACTGGGTCGTGGGTTTGGAAACCCGGCGACAAGCACGCGATTCCGACGTTCTGCATGTTGAGGCCATCTCGGGCAGTCATCGGACCGCCTGGGGCCCGGGCAGACAAACCCCCGGAGTTTGGGAGACTAGTGGAGAGATCAAGTCGTCGGGGACGGGGTCGAGTATGGGACTGCATTGCGGGCGATGAGGGTGGCTCCTTCTTAACTATGACTTTCGAAGAATTTATTCCGTTTTGCGACCTAGCTGGTTATTAGCACCCTCGACGACACACGCACTTGACGTCGAATACTCACGATGGGGAGGTCGGTTTCCTTCCTGCGGGTGAGCTTTGAGTTAACGAGCCATCCCGTGATGGTCCAGACAACCGAGGAGGCGTAGTGCTGTTCTGATTATTCGAAGTCGCGGGCGCCAGAGTTGGGCAATTCTTCGGACTCAAGTCACGGGTCATGCGCGGCGAAGTGAGCGGAGCAGCCTGGACCGGCGCAACCGCGGTGGACATACTGATGAAGGAAGATAATCGGGCGAAATAAGATGCAGCAGGTCGAAGCAAGTGCGACTCCTTGGCAAAGCTCTCAACAGCAGAGATAGCTTTCACACCGATCCAATCTTGAACTGAACAGATACCCTCTCGGGTTGCTGTCTCACACAGCCACTGTATATATACGGTTTGAAGCCTGTGCCACCCAAGGTCTCACAGCTTGACTAGCCGGGGATTCAAATAATTTTCAATGATATGTGTTGTGTAGTATCAAAATTGAGGAACGATGTTGAGCGAAGGAGAGCGCGCGGTTGAGCGAGCTCGGGGAGCGTCGGCGGCTAATCGGGTGGACGACTCGTAGGGTGATGGAAAGCGTGCGTGGCGTAGTGTAGCGTAGCGTAGTGGAGGGACACGAAGGTACTTTGGTCGGTAGATAAGCTCCGGAGGAAGAGGAAAGAGAAGAACGGACGGGTCCAGCCCAAACAAGGAACGACCAGCACAGAGGGGGGAGGACGAAGAGGGAGGGAGGATGGAGTAGAGATGAAGGGTAGGAGGAGGTAGGGTAGAGGAAAAGAGAAGCCGGCGGCGGCCAATGTGGCACCTTGACCCAAATTGCGCTCAAACAGAAGAAGGGTGAGTGAGGGTAGTAAGGTAGTAAGATGAGTAGGTAGGTAAATAGTGGTTGGTAGGTGGTGGGAGAGAGAAGTAAGAGAATGGATTGGATTGGAGTGGTCAAAGAGTTATTGGGAGAGGCGGTTTAACTAAAGCTGGCTGGGCTGGCGGCAGTGTGACAACGGTTAGAGGTCGGTCAGAGAATCTCATCCGGTCTGGCCCCCAATGCGAGAATTGTTGGCTCGAATCGATGGATATGGATATGATATCGGTGAACTTGGCCCGCAAAAGACAGAACAATGCAAGTCAACCAGATCTAACTGCTTGCACCAAAGGATTGGGTTAGATGAGAAATGAAGGGAACGAAAAGGAAGAGGAAGAGGAAGAGGAAGAGGAAGAGGAAGAGGAAAAAGGAAGGAGGAGGAAGAACAATTTCAAAATGAAAGACAACAGAAAACAGGCCGAGAAATTATTGTATGTAGTTATGGAGTGGCACTAATTAATAAGGATGTATGTTTGACTTTGGGGGGGGGGAGGGATGGAGGGAGGGGGGAAAGAGGAGTGAGACTGTGAGAGTAAGTGGAGGGGAGAAAAAAAAACAGGGCCGAGTCAATCTCGATGAGACGGTGGCATAAAGAACTACATTACGGTACTCAAAAAGGTACAATTCACCACCCCGTCCTCATCAATCAGAGCTTGCAGCTGGGTCCAATCTAAAGAAGAAATATGGATTAAATTCAACAAAAATTCCTACATGAATCTGACGAAGGGTCAAAAAGCAAAGGAAAAATAGTAAAAGGAATTAAAAAAAAAGAAGAAAAAAAAAAGTCAAAGATAGGCTAGAGTATAAAGGGAATAATCTCAATCATCATCAGTATCATCAAACGAGGGAGTGGGAATTGGGCTGAAATTGGAGCGACGAGGCACTCGAATGGATGTAGGGGAAGTAGAATCGGATTCAGGCGTGGGTCGAAGATCGGTTGCATACAGAACAGGAAGAGACAACATAGCGGGTACTCCGTACATGTAAAGCTCTTCAGCATGAGAATGATCGGGTCCTACACTACGTATGTATCAATCTATCTATCTCATTACTTTGTATGGACTGTCAACAGCAAAGAGTGAGGGGGGCAGAGGAAGGAGAAACAAAGCACAGGAAAAACCGGCTGGGAGGCATCCAAAATGGTAAGTAGTGAAGGCAAGTAGCCATTGATGAACGGGGATAATTCCTAATAATCCCTCCTGGATGCTCAGACCAAGTGGAGAGGATTTCATCTGATTGGCACCAGCTGAGACATGGTTTGTTTCCGCCCAGGGCTTGTCGCCGAAGATGTGACACACTTGTGACAATTGGCAGTAATCACACCCCTCGGGGCCTTGTACTCATCTGGATGTACCATACTTATGCTAGGTTGGTTATATATAAGGTAGTTGGAGACAGTACTATGCTGTAGTAAGTACTGACTGAGGATATCCATGATGAAGACACGTAGAATCAAATGAATGAATGATGGCCAGGTACAGCACATACAGCATAGCTAAGTACTGAGTAACTAGGTGACTATGTTAGTTATCAGCGAAACGCTGACTAACCCCGCGGACTAACTTAACTAGTAGTTAGGTAGTAGACTAACCAACCAACCCCAACTAGTTAACCAGCCCAGTGCGATCCCCCCCTCCCATCCGGCTTCCGACTAGATAAGCTGGGAACTACGTACAGTACAATAAAGAACAGCTGAGACTGCTGCTTATTCTCCAGAGCATTGATCATACCTGGACTTGTCTAACGAGTGTCATACACAGTCACAAAAGTACAGTAGGTACTATCTGAGTTCTTTGTCCTGGCTACCGCGCAAAACGCAAACCGCAAAACAGACTTGAAAGTCTGGAAATAGTCAAACGGAACGAGCATCCGAGCTTCATCACGGCCACGAACCATGACCCAGTTGGAATTCCCTCCCTCCCACCTCCGTCCTCCACCCTCTCCACCCCCTGGGTGGCAAACCCAGACCACTTGCGACGCCAGCCTCCCTCACCATCACCAAAACCTACTGGCGCCAAACTGGTGGAAACAATAGTGAGTTAGTGTCCCCTGGCCCTGGCCCCAACCGAGCCCACTTTCTGTCAGATGGATGGGTCATGGCCCCCCCTCAGCCTCCTCTCCTCTGATTTTCAAATTTGGATGGTGGCAGCAGCAGCGCAGCAGCAGCAGCAGAATGGACAATAATGGGGTTCTATTCAAGCCAGGAAATTTATCCGAACTTGATATCTCACATTTCCCCACGTTCGCTTCCTCTTGACCCTACGAAACTGCACAAACAATAAGCCAGAAAAAGCTGCCCAGGGGTTTTTCATGAACGCCAGCCCTTTTTTTTTTCCCACGGTGCATCGATCGTCATCCCGCGATCGGCTCTTGTCCTTGTCTTAATTCGAAGCGGATCAAAGTGTCACTCGACCACAACTGGATGACCATCTGGACAAGATACAAATAATACGTAGAAAGATGCGTGTCATTGCGTAGAGAAAGAGTCTGATCCAGACTTTATGTGTGCTTTGCTTTACGTACTGTCTAGGCATACGGAGTACCCACCCATGTTTTGGCCGATAGCAGTCTCATGAAACCTCTATAACTGAAAACAATTGTAGAATTAAGATGAATCCAGAACAGGGAGGGTGAGATGCCGAGTATTGCATGCAGGGGATCATCTAGTCTATGAGAGGATTAAGCCCTTGTTCCCAACCGCAACAATCTTTGTCTAGAACGAGCCTGTCAACCCCTCGGGTCGACCGGCGATCTCACACGAGTCTGTTATATTCCGCTCCGAGTGCAGTATGTACGGAGTACAGCTCGTGGGCACTGTTTAACTCACTGTTAGAGATTCTTACCAAGCATATGACCCAATTTGGAAATGGCTGAAGACACGGACCAGCTTCAAGCCTGTCACTGCGATTAGCTCGCTTCCTGCGATAGGAAACTACGGTACTGTCGCGCTCAGATAGCGCAGGTCTTAGGAACGCGGCAATCAAATTTTAAATTAATCAATTGACTCATTGGAGTGGTTCAGTGTATCGAGACTACGCGATATGATCTCCTCTTTAGGATCTAGTGCGAAGCGAAATTGGTATAGGATCCCAAATGAGTCCAGAGCCAGACAACACCATTGATCTAGTATTCCAAGATTGTTCTTGATTAGCGATGATCTGCTGTTTACTCCGTACCATGCTAATCATGAAGGGATTAATGGGTCGACTTCGGTGGGAGAAAGTTTCCTGCCTACTGGTGGGATCATGCACCAATGCTAGACA
The DNA here is from genome assembly GCF_003184765.1 of Aspergillus aculeatinus CBS 121060. Lineage (NCBI taxonomy): Eukaryota > Fungi > Ascomycota > Eurotiomycetes > Eurotiales > Aspergillaceae > Aspergillus > Aspergillus aculeatinus. Next base: position 355,015 of record NW_020291489.1, read on the forward strand.
TGCAGCGAACTATAAGAACTACTGCAATGGATCAATCAATCCCTGTTACCGTTGCAATTGGGCTTGGGCTTGGAGGGAGGGGGGACAAACACCACTAAGTTAAACCCGGGACGATTTCGGGGGTTGTTGTACATACATGAACCTACCCGAGGGGGCGCAGTCATCCACGGTGGATGATAACAACAAATAGAACTACGGAGTACGGAAGAGAACGAGCAAGATACATAGAATGGACCCTTTCCCCAAGCAGATGCTGAGTCGAGACAAGAGGATGAGGATTTGCATGGAACCGAGCCAATTTTCCTCCCCTTCACTCTACTACTGATCTGATGATGCTACAGAATCATTGTGTTTTTTTTGGTTTTGTTCCGCGGCAATGGTGCAACTGATGCTGCCTGAAACTATCCGTCGGAGCGTATCGATTGATTCTCACGAGAAATAGTGTAGCACATATTGATTATTGCTCCACCCCTCATTTCCGCGATGCACGGAGAGGGAGAGAGGAGTGAAATGATGGGACCACTTTTCTCTCAGCTTCCGGGACAAACTGACAAATTGGTCATCCGTACCTAGTTCGTAGTAAGTATGAGGGTGAATATCGTTTGGAACTGCGATGAATGTCGTTTTACTAACTTCAAGTATGATAGCCAATCATCGAGTGACATCGAGCTACTGTACGATATTACTGAGTATCAAGGGCCATCAATGTTCAGCATCATCCAAAGCCTGGATGGACTCGATGGAGTATCTGCGGATCACACCGTCAAATTACAAATTAGTATGGGGCAGGTCCCACGTGTCTTGTCCACCTTGCAAATCAGGAGAATGGGTCGAGTCGACTGTCGAATCCCCCCTCCAATCCTCTCCCGTCTCAGGGAAAGGAAACTCGCTAACTTATCGATAGTAGCTTTGGCGTGCCGTGGGACATCCTCGTCTTCGGAATGATGCTTGTTTCATTTTGCTTGGAGAATGAGGGGCCGATTGAAGTTTGAATACAGTCGTCGGCTCGCGCATGAGACACACACTGCTCGTGGCCAACCAATTCATTCTACTCTCCGTCGGCTGTTGGTTCGTTTAGACGTCAGAAGTTCATTATCCAGGTCGGTCTGGGCAACAACATGCAAAATCGACTACGGAGTACTGTTTCAATTTTATATACTGTCGAGAAGTGATACTTTTCTCATCGCCGAAGCACGGGTAGACCTCCGTACAGTACAGGTTCTAAGCATGCTCGAGAACTGAAACCGTCGCCAAGCAATACCAGAACCGGTTATCTTGCATTGGTGCCGTGATTTTGGGTAAGTGTGCGTCATTTCCATGCACATATACGATAAACCCCGTTACCTTACCAATTGCTACGTGAGCATGGCAACAAGTAGAGTTCCTATATCGCATCACTTGGTCTCTCCATTCTTGTACTACCGATTGATATTACAAACACGAGACTCTTCGTTCTCATTTGCGCCGCGCAGATTCTAGTCCCAACGTCGCCCGTCTGCACGGTCCTGTTGCTAATATTAATCCTCCCATGTGGACAGTGGGCAGGGTGGTCTGACTCAAGCGATATGGTTCCTGGCTGATCCCAATAAGAAGCTGTCAAGAATAGTATCATTCAAAGTTAAACAGTCAGGTTCACATAATTGACCAACTATACTTGCTCTGTATTATAGCTAGTGTTTACTTGGCAAGGGCATTCTGACTGTCATTACAAGTCGCTTCTAGGCTCGAAGTCACTGTGTCAATTGATGTTCTACGCACCAGATAGCTGCATCTCGCTGCTATATTGAAGAGCCAGTTAAACCTATTCAACTTGGGATAGTATGCTATCGCATAGTCTTTCTCGATGTGCCAATGACAGGCAAGAGCTGCATTCTAGAAGTAGTAAAGTATGCCACACCCACAAAAGCGTGCTATCCAGAGCAGGCTTAATAATGGAGTTCATCATCGTCAGTCAATGATTCATTTACATACTCCTCAATTCACGTCTCCTGCAGAGGACATGGCAATCGATCGTGGAGGAGAAAGTAAAGTCTCGGAACTCACCACCAAAGAACGTTCTGACAAAGCTTCATTGCCATTAACTACAAGCATCCTAGCCAGTTCCCATAGAACATAGAATACTTCAATGCGGTAGCATAGCTATCTCACCTAGAACGAGAATAAGCTGTACCAACACGGAAGGCGGTGATGTAGCATGTCTCCCATCCCAAGGCGGTCAACCATCGATAAAACCGATTTTTTGCATTTTTCTCTCCGCCGCAACAATAGCCATCGCAATAGCAAATCCTCCCTAACATTTTTGTGATTCCTTGCGACCGTTGGTCCTGACTACTTCTTCTCGCTACTAGGGCTTCCTGTGTGATAGTACTTGACGTCTGGTGCAACCTCCCACTCCCCACGCGCACAACCCACTCATTATACCCCGCTTCACCTCTACCAGAAAGAGAGAGAGGTATGTCTATAAACTCAGCCCTTTAAACCAGCGCAACCCAGAACAACCTCCCATTCCTGCCAACGACTTGATATCTAACCATCCCTCTAGTAATACACTCTCGAGCTTCACTCAAACGTCTACCGGTCTCAATCCCATCCCCACCCTCGAAATTTAAAATGCCCGGCTCCGTCGACCAAGAAAACGACCAGTCCATGATGGACGCCGCCTTGGAGCAACAGCACGAGCAGGAAGACGTCCTCGAGTTGGAAGATAAGCGCATTGTCGTCGTACGTCCCACCTCCACCCTTTCTCTCCAGCCGCTGGTGCCATACAACCCAATATATCTAACTCTTCCTGTGAAGTTACCCGGAGCCACCGAAACCGCCGCATCATTCCAGTTCGATGGAGAGGGACACACCCTGGGTAATGCGCTACGATACGCGATCATGAAGAAGTGGGGATAACCCCAACCGCCCATCCAATCCTGGATCCGTCCCTGGATATCTTCCCTGGGCCCTCGGATCCCACTAGGGACTGAAGGAAGTGTAACATGGATGGAGTTCGGCTAACATGTGAAACAGCCCCCAAGTTGAATTCTGCGGTTATACCATCCCCCACCCTTCAGAGACGAAGATGAACCTGAGAATCCAGACTTATGGTACGCATTCTCTCCCCCGCGGCTTATATCTCGCCCACCCAAGGGATCGGGACAAACCGGTTATATACAGCAACTGTAAAAGAACTAACGGATGATCCAGATACGACAACGGCCGTCGAAGCCCTGGAGAAGGGTCTGGATACCCTGATGGACCTGTGCGATGTCGTCACGGACAAGTTCACCGTTGCGCGCGATGAGTTCAATGCGTCCAAGGTCGATCGGATGGAGTCGTAGATCCGTCCTTTTTGTTGTTTTCCCTGTAAATCTTTTGGGATGAGTTGGTCTTTCATCTTGGCGTTGTATTTAGAGAAAAGTTTTCACGATTTCGGTTGTCATAATGACCCCAACATTTTCTACATGATTGAGCTTTTTCCTCTGTGTGTGGGTGTGTGTGTGCATTGAGCGGTGTGTTTTCTCGGTTGGGAGGGAGATAGTACCTATTTTTACTATGAGTGGGCTCGGGGGTACTTGAGGTTAAGTGTCTGCGTATAGTATAGATTAACCAATGCGGATTGAGCTTCCTGTCGATTCTGGTCATGCGGTGTCTGGGCTGGACTAGATGTGGTAATGCATGGCGCAGATGGTATCTTGCTTCTTGGCTAATCTTCTTGATATGCCTCTTCTCTCCCACGCTTGCACTTGTAGAAGTTGACCGATTCGGAGTCAAATATGTGGTAGTAAGTAACATGGCATGCATGGTAGAGCCATACTACTACCCCCTAACCTTAATGGATCTTTACGTCATGTGAAGAGTACCTCCACTGCTAAACCTGGACAAGCCACACACAGAACGACCCTACACCTCGTGATACACGAGTCCATTGCTTAATCTAACAACAACACCATATTTACATAGAGCGCGAGCGCACACTCATACCCTCTACCCGGATCTATCAGTTCACGGGTCTAAGCCCAGGGTTGTTCTCATAACTAGAAGGAATAAAAAAACTTTCAATGCTGCAGGATGATTTGAAGGAAATGGGAAACATGAGATTAATTGCGGCCTTCCAAGAAGCCGGAGATAAAGTTGGGGGGGAGGCGAGCACCGGGCTCCTCCTCCGGCCGGAAGTACTTCATCACGTGCGACAGCTGCTTCCAGTAGTTGAGGGTTTCCTGTATGATGAAGACCAAGATTAGTTGGTCTGGTTATTGGTATGTGTGGTGCGACGTGCTGGAAGTCGTGGAGGTTTCGGGGGGTGTTATATTGCATGGAATCGATGAGCCATTCAAGCTCTCCGATCCAGATTCAACATGCCGCATAAACCCCGAACATCCCCAACCCACATATCCTATCGCATTGACCACATAGAGAAGACAACAACAAAAGTCCAAACTCACCTGAAACTCGGCGTGGCTCTGGTACAACAGCACGTCAATCACATTCAATTGGCTGACGTAACGGTGCTTCTCGAATTCCTGGCGAATCTTCGTCCGGATGGCGGAAACGGGCATGTCCAGGGAGTACATAGTCTGGATCTCGGGGGACTAATCGAAGCCATCGCAACATGTCAATAGTCAGCTCGGGGGGTCTCTCTCGGGTATCTTTTCGAGGTGAAGTTTCTCGTCTCGCGGTCCCCACGGGCTCTTCTGCGCGCCCTGGCGAAAGAGCTCCCTCCCGCCAACCAAAGGTGACAAGAGACGACGACAACAAAAAACCAGCATTTCCGAAATGCATCAAATATTCCAAGAGTGTCGAAGACTAACCGCTCTAAGCCATTCTCTGTAGGACCGGATGACACGACGCTTCGCCTCGGCCAGGTTGGCAGCTATACACGGGTTTTTCAAGGTCAGCCTGTGAGTTCCGGCCATTGACGTCGCGCCAATTTCTAAGGGCGCCGGACCACCGGTGGATCGGAGGGGGGGAGGTGGAAGGATGGTTGTGAGGGATTGGGACGTTCACGTACAGGAGCGAGTGCGCTGGGCGAGGAATGTGGGGTTGATGGTCATCTTGACAATTGGGAATTGAGGCAATTGATGGGCACAGCCTTGGACTCCGAGGTTTGGCGAAGAGATAGAGAAGAGTGGGTAAGTTTCTCTGTTCTGCTCGGGACGGACGCCTTGGGAGTTTAGCGTTGACGGGATTGGGAGGAGATCGAATGGGGGTCTGGTCTGGAGGCTGCCGCCATTCCCCCCACCTCACCGCCTGCCTCTTTCAAAAATTATTCTTTTTTCGGGGGCGCAAAGCTTGGGGGACAGAGGGTGTTGTTTTATGATCTTCATTCATTTGGACTGTGTTGATTTTCTGCAAATTCGGATCATTTGTTTCTGTGTCAAGGAGATATACGCAGGTGATCCCGAGGAATTTGTGGCTCTATTGTCTTTGTGGACATAGAAGTTCTCATCGCCCGCTTTTTTTTTTTCGAATTTTCAACTCTCCAGCATTCCCAGCCGCATCAACTCCCCGGTGTTCTTATCCTTTTTTTCTTCCTCCAAAAACAAGAACAAGACCACAAGATGGCCCCGACAAAGTCCTCGGCCAAGGGCAAGGGCCCTTCGTCGTCCAAGGGAGACGCCAAGAGCAAGCCTCTCTCGTCCGCGACGAAAGTGAGCAAGAAGAACGTCAAGCGCCCGCCGCCCAAGGAAGTCAAGTCGAAAGCGCGCACGGAATCCAGCCTGCTGAAGAAGACGAAGAAGAGGGAATACACCGAGAAGGAATTGGACCTGCCTCAGTTGAACATGATCACGCCCGTGGGTGTGGTGAAGCCCAAGGGCAAGAAGAAGGGCAAAACTTTCGTGGACGATGCGGTATGTGATTCCTCACCACATATGGAGATCTGCGATCGTGGGGACTGTTGACTGGACTTTTTTGCTGATCTTTGGTCGCTTCTTACAGGAGGGAATGATGACGATTCTTGCCATGGTTAATGCCGACAGGGAGGGTCAGATCGAGTCGAAGCTAATGAAGGCCCGTCAATTGGAGGAGATCCGTGAGGCGAAGAGGAAGGAGGCTGAGGCCAGGCACGCGGAGAAAAAGAACAAGCTGGTACGTATCTTGCAAATCATTCAAATGTGTGTTTGTGTTTGGAAGTTACTGACAAAGGATGCGGGGAACAGGAAGAGGTAAAACAATCGATTCGCAATAAGAAGCACAAGGGCGGCCCTAAGGCCAACAAAGCGGACTCCGTACCCGACAAGTCGTCCAAATCGAAGGGCAAGAGAAAGAGCGTCTCATTTGCTTGATTTTGTTTCATTTTGTATAAAAGTAATGCTGTCTATATCAGGTCTATGTATCTAGATGGGTCTCTGGCGTTTCAACGGTCTATATCCTGCCAAAACAATTGCATGCATTCATGATGAACAATCCCCCAACTTCTGAAGTATGCGACCCTCCAGATCCGCTAGGAGTACTCGCACATGATGCGTCTCTAGGATGAAGAGGGTACGATCTTGATATCCAGCTTGCGCCGCACAGGGCCGAAAAGCGGCTTAGGCGTCTTATCGCTGTCTTGCGCAGGTCGCGCAATGTAAGGCGGGAGGCGATCGGGGTGCTCAACCTTGCCTGGAATAGTGTGATCCACTTCCTTGGCCATGAGGTTAAGGAAATTGGAGACCTTCAATAGTCAATAGGCCGGAACACCAAAAGTCACAAAAGTCAAGGCGAACAACGTACCGGTTTGACAAACCACCTGTCACCACCAAACTCAAACCAGCCGAGATGGCCTCCCCAGGAGGTGGTCGCCATGACACCATACGGGGTTCTGGCGATTTCTCCATATGGCAGAGCCTTTGCGCAAGCAATCTACTCGGCTCAGCACATGAAAGCGGTTCGAAAGTTAAGGGTGCTGCTGCTTACCGGGTCATCTTCGGCCTGGATTACGAAGAAAGGAATCTTGATTCCAAGCATAGAGTCGATGGAAGAGGCATCACGATAGTAAGCACCTTCCGTTGGGTAACCCCATGCAGGGCATTGCAGCGCTCTAAAAGTAATGGAGTCAGCAGTTGAAATGCAAGTCTGCCCAGGACAGTCCATTACCGGTCGAATTCGTGCAAATAAGTGACGTTCCTGATTTCTTCGACGTTGACCAGTGGATTTAAGGCGACCGACTCCACATGCCTGGCATCGTTAATTATTATGATAGCTGACAGGCGAGCTGAGGTCTTATCACATACTGTTCGAAAAGCTTCTTCATGCTCGATCCCATCACCTTGCTGTATACCTGAAGTCCCAACCAGCTGCTCTTCAAGTACTCCGAGCTGACCTCCAAATTCCAGGGGCTAGCACAAAGCACCGCTGCTTTCAACTGGCAGGCATCTCCCTCTTCGCCCAGGTACTATAACCGATGCATTAGTCGCCGGTTCCAGATAAAGCACGTGCTCAGAACTCACGTTGGTGAGGATGTTTGCGCCCAAGGAGAAGCCGATTCCGAAAAGGGGCCGATTCGGGAACGTCTTCCGTAGCCATTTGACAGCCTGACGGACATCCCACGTGGCGCGGGCATTGTAGAGTATATTGGTGGTGATCTTGGTTTGCGAACAGCCCCGGGAATTGATAACGCACGCTTCCCACGATTTATCCTGGATCAGAGGCGCAACCACATGGCGCAGGTATACCTCATGTGATCCGCCGCTCAGGCCGTGCAGAACAACCAGCATAGGCTTGGTATCGTCCGATGGAAGCGCCGTGAATTCGTCTTCGGTAAAGAATGAGGTCCTCTCCGGTAGTCCCTCAGGCAGAGTATACTTTCTCTCTGGGTCAGAGGTCTGGTCATTCTTGGACGGCTCGTAGGGATCTACGACGAAATCCACGGCAAAGTGCCCATCGAACATCTGGTTGTCCGCCTCGAACATCCATCTCTTGTAGTAAACCGGAACGCTATCATACTTGACTGCAGTCCAAGCGGTCTGAAGGTGACCATTGAAGAGGAATGGATTGAGATCACAGGTTGCTGGTGTGGCTGTGCGACAGAGATCTGCCAGCGCTACCTGTTCCTTGGCACCAGACTTGTCATTCTTCCGGGTCAAGATGAGGTTATTGTCTTTGGCGCTGTAGAAGGAGACCCGACCACGTGGGCGAGCCCAGGAAAATAAGGCCATGGCTAGCAGACCCGAGAAAAGAAGAGGGATAGATGATGTGCTCAGGACGCTAATGGGAGAGATGTCAACAGGCGACATGACGGTAGAAGGGGCTAGACTCCGAGGCAGCGGCGAAACATGCGAAATGTAAACTGTAAACCAAGGGGGAGGGGAAGTTGTTCGTTTACCCAAGCCTGAAAGATCGCTCTAAACACTGGTTCTAGAATTTCAATAACAAGAGACGAACTTGCAAATCCTGTCCAATTGATAAGTAAATAACAGAGACTTCTCCAAGTGAGGAAGTAGACTTTGCATTCCGGGCTGTCGTCACCTCACATGAATTTCTTCTTCTTCTTTTTCTTCAAGAGCCTCGGCTTGATTGCCAAAAGGGGCAACATCACTAATCAATCATCTTATCAGTGGCCTTATCGTGCCGATCAGTCAGCTCGATTGCTGACTCAGTGTGTCTAACCCGCTATAGTTAGTCACTTTTAGTGGAGATCATGAGGAAATGCAGGAAGACGTCATTTGGACAAGCGCCCCTCAGTCGCATTGCTTATCACTGCTTTTCTGTCATTCCCCCATTCCCTGTGGGCTGTGCTACACTGAGTTGCTGTTCTGCTTCTCCTATTTTCAGAGATACAGCAGCATTCTCACAGGGCAGGGTAAGGGTTGCAGGCGGTTCGGCACTTTTAAGCTTCTCGATCCGGTAAGCCAGCCCCGGATGCGGAAGTTTAGTATAGAGTTCGGTGGAATAGCATCATAGACTCTCCGCGCCTGGTCGCAGTTGGGTGGCTTTCCACTCAGAAATTTACCATGATTTGGATTCGGAACACGCCTCTGGTTCGATGCGGCCTTGGGTAGAGCTGCCCTCTTCTCCCTGCGCCGACACAGGATCTTGTCGCATGGAAGCTTGATTACTTCTTCCACTGTGACCCTGGCGCGTGCTCCGTTTGCGTGCGAATCGACAGCCTTGCGTGTGAGCTACTTCAAGGTCAAGAGGCCCTCCTTCTTGTGTCTCTTCTCTGGTTTTGATTCCTTTCGTCATGTGGTCCGCTTGATACCATATCTTTTACTTCTAGTACATCATGATGCCCGTGAGCCAGCAGAAAACAGGCTCGCTTTTTCTTCACCGATGAGCTTTTGTAGGATTTCGACAGAGAATCAAACCAGAAGAAATAAGCGCCTCAGCTGGGAACCATTCAACAAATCATTCTTGGCCGCGGCAATCCATGATTTAGGGCCCAGTGTCCCGCTCGATATGGCATATAGCTTACGTCGCGCTGCCGAAAAAGTGAAGATCATCGCCAAAATGAATCGGTGGACGCGGAGTCAAACCGCAGGAAAGGGTAGGGATTTCGATTTTAGCGGGCGATGCTTCCTTCTCGAACTGCCAACCGAACTACTATTGGCGATCATTTCCCATCTATCGGTAATACCCGAGGCTTGCCTAGCGCTGACATGCAAGCGACTCTACTCAATATCCGGGGCGATCCTGGGAGCCAAAGCTCTCCACTTCAATCGCGACTTCGCACCACTTTTTCACCACTACCGGAATGGCCACAATTTCGTCACCCCGCGGTGGCAATTCATCAATCTGCTGGAAGACGGCCGCTGGCGGGCCTGCTCGAAATGTTTAAAACTACATCTACGGAACTCGTTCCCTCCTCGCGAGCTGAGACGGAAGTCCGATGAGCGAGCATGCAACTTGGGTAACTCTGCGGGCATCGTGGATCTATGCCCATGCAAGAAGCTCACCTTCCAGGACAAGACGGATCTCGTACAGCTTCTGAAGACCCGACAGAGATCAGTGGACGCCCTTACCCTGCAGTTTGGGAGCGGCATTCAGCAGCAGCGCTTTTGCTGGCACTCCTGCAAGGAATACTATGGATCCACGCAGCTTGAGATTGCGATCTATCCTGAGCTGGACCAAGACGACTTGTTGAGGATACACACAGAGTATCATATGACAACAGGGACTGGCCAGCTTGGCAGAGAAGAACACATCACACCTCGCTTTGGATGTGCTCACCGATCAGTCGACTTGTGGTTATCCAGTGTCTGTCAGACCACCATCTGTCGTCTCTATGACAGCCACTGTGCCTCGTGCAAGCGGATATCAGTCTGCAACACATGCAACGCCTCTTTGAGGTGTCCTCGCAAACAGCCCTGTCGGATAGATGAGGTGATGGACAAAGCCACCTACCATTTCTGGACCGAAAGGTGCCTTGGAGGCACAAGCTCGGTTCCCGATCAGGCATGGGCTTCTCAGCGGATACACCCCGCGGAGAATCTATTTGATGCTACCAATTGCAGTGAGATGTGTCCTTGGACTATTCGAGAACATCCTCCTCTGGAAGAAGCCCCGACTTTGGGGATGAACATACTTGAGCCTGCGATGCAAGACCAGTCGCTCAACCAATTATACTCTTCAATCAACATGATATAGCAAATTGGCGAATGCGCTCCCTAGAATGAATGGCGCTGGGCGTGGTTCGGGGTATATTTGATTATGTCCACAGTCAATCCTGTGTGGTGTTGTGATTTTTTTATTTTTTTTTATTTTTTTTTTATTTTCCAAGGGTTGCGTGAGTTGGGCTTGGGTAAGAGGAGTAGGGGCTGCTATACTTACTATATATCTTCCTTTGGGCTCTATGCAAAATTTTTGTCCGCAGTTATATGTTCATGTAAACAGCTGAAGATGATGAATTGTCAGTATTGATGAACTTAGTACATCTGTTTAGTAATTCTAGGAATACTGGGACTAAATTCCCAAGGGGTCAAGGCATCCCTTCCTCACCTGACCAGCCTGACTGACTGATCGGACCGCGTGGGGAGGTTTCTCCGAACCCGACGCGGAACCGGACATGGCCGCGCGATCGTTCAAGAAGACCAGGACCGCTTGGAAGCAGTGACCGCGCAAAAAGAATCCCCAACCTTCCAGTCTCCCTCAGCACAGCTTACTTACAATCGGGATTAGCAGAGCGCAGTGGATAAATGAGCATCTTCTGCGTCCTGGGGCGATGAGCTACCCACCACCCCACAACGGCCAATATCCTTCGCAATACATGCAACACCCCCCCAATCTCCCGCTCCACCACCAGCAGACCATCCACCCGCAGCAGCTCCTTTACGATAACAATGTCAACACGACTGCATCGCCATATCAATATGGCAAACAGATTGTCTACCCTCAGGTCATGATCCCGACCTATCCTACCTACACCCAACCCTACGTTCCGCAGCAACCACAGCAGCAACAACAACAACAACCACAGCAACAGTCACAGCAGCAGCAACCTCCCCAACAGCAGCAGCAACCACAATATGTGAATCCCTCCGAGCTGTTCCAACCGCCCCCTCTTCCGGCTACCTCACCTCCTCGATTCTCACACACTTCGTCCCAGTACAACGCGACACCTGCAGTCACTGCCACTGACAGCATACATTCCCCTATACTTTCCACATCGACCCCTGCTCAGCCTGCCTACTATGCCGATCCAAGCCCTGACCCAGGGAATCAGGCCTCCTACAACAAGAATGCCCAAGCTACGTCGAATCCACCAGCGGTCTCAGCACCATCCGTGTCAGCACCACCCGTGTCAGCACCACCTGTTCCAGCATCACCTGTGATCGCCGCGCCCGTTGCTGCTACCCCCATCGCTGCTAAAGTGGCTGCGACTAAGTCCGTGTCTGCAATCCCATCGGCTCCATCCCCAAAGCCCATCCAGGTGCTCATTCCCGCACCTTCACCAGATGTGCAGCAGAAGCTGCAGCGACAGTCCTCCAAAAATCCCACCCCCAAACAAACACAGCAGCAGCCGATGAAATCCTCCACACAGAAATCGGCCAAGACCCCCGACTACCAGCTGTTGCTGTTGGCTATGGCGGATGAGTATCTCGACGCGGCGCACAGCCATGGGACCATGGTGGCCTTGCTAAGACGGGAGATGGACATGGAAGAGTACTATAAACTGGTGGCAACAGGTCTCGGATGCTTAGAGGCGGTACTAAAGGTATGAGAGATAGCTTGAGTCAGACTTGTTCTCTATGGTCGTTAACCTAATTTAGAACTGGAGACTTCAACCTCGAGTTGAGGCTCTTGTGCGGTTGCGCTATGCGCGGATTCTGTTCGAGGAAACAGACAATGATCTCGAGGCTGAGACAGCTTTGAGCAAAGGCGTATGTATTCATTCTCTGTCCCCACTTCTCGAGTGCCATGGCTAAGGTCTGTTCCAGATTGATTTGTGTGAGCGCGTAGGTAAATCCGAGCAGATGATGAATGATTCAAGCTTACACCGGACTAGAACCGCATGCTAGATCTGAAGTATAGTATGCAGCATCTCTTGGCTCGGATGCTACACAAGACGAACCCGAAGGCCTCGATGAAAGCCGTCGATGGCATGATACAAGATGTGGAAGCGTGAGTTCCTCAAATCGCGAACGTTGGAGATTCTTACTAACATCAGCAGTTATCGCCATTCGGCCTGGGAATATGCCTTTCGCTTCCTTCGCGCATCGCTCTCACTCTCTTCTCACGCCCATCAAGATTCTGTCTCAGCACTACAACACCTCCATAAAATAGCCAGCATGGCCCATCGCAATGGTGACAAGGCCGTTTCAGCTATGTCTGCTATAATAGAAGCCCTCGCACATTTGCAGCAAGGCACCGGGTCCGACGCGATCGAGCAGGCTCAACGCGCAGTAGCGGCAGCACGAAGCCATCAGTTGAACGATGATCTTCGTCACATTCCGCAGCTGACGACGCTGGTCCAAATTGTCGACATATGCTGTAGTCTTTTGGACTACGACGTCAACCAATCGTCTCAGAAGCTGAAAGTCATGCAAGACATGATGGATGAGCGATTAAATGACTCAAACTGGCGCGATGACGGGTCCTTTTCCATCCCTCTGAGTGGCAAGTCGGCTGGTCCTTCTTCCATTGACACCGGGGATATTCTCCAGGTACAGAGCGGCACCCTATTGTTGAGCTTCAATTGGCTCCCGCAACACGACCTGTATGCACTTTGCTATTTCCTCAGCTCCATCACTCTCAGCTGCAAAAACTCCTATGACGGACGCAAAGCGGAGAAGTTCCTCCAAGAGGGCATACGCATGGTAAAAGGTTAGTCGGCTGCGATTTGTGGTTCTCTTTCTTTCTCTTGACCTCACACTGACCCGGCTGCCTGCAGGAAGTTTCAAAGCGCCACAAGAAATTACTGAGTCTGTGGTAAATGCAAACAGACGCGTCGAATGGCGCCGAACCCTCTACTGCAGTCTCCTCGTTCAACAAGTCTTTCTCGCCTGCGGTCGCACCGACTGGGATCTGGCCACGAAAACGTTACACAAATTGCGACAAGAAGCCCTAGGTCTCGGTGGCCAGCTTCCAGAGACCATCAAATGCATGATGGACTACGCGAGCGGCGCCATCGCCCAAGCGACAGGCGATCTGGATGCAGCCCTCCAGGCGTTCCAGTCCACAACCCTCTCTCTGCACTCCTCGCCCGCCACCACCAGCAAAGGCGCGCGCAACGACCCCCGCCGGGACCTTGCGATACTATCCGCGCTAAACACCGTCCTCATTCTCAGCGAACCATCTCACCCGTCCCATCACCAACTCCCCGCCATCCTAGCCACCGTCGAACCTTTTTGTACATCTAGCCCCAGTAAATACATCCAAGCCGCCTATTACCTCGTCTGCGCTACCGTGCAGACCGAATCAACCATCCAAACCAAACAACACCTTCAACAAGCCCTACAATCGGCCACAGCCATCAGCAACAGCCAGATTACCTGCATGACCCTCACTTTCATGAGCTGGAAATACTTCCGCGGCGTCGTCGGCGAGCAGGCCGAGAAGAGCGCCCGGGCCGGTCGCGCCATGGCCCGAAAGGCCAACGACCGCCTTTGGGTCAGCGTCACCGACGAAATGCTCGCGGAGACGCTGGAGCGGCAAGGCAAGAACGAAGAAGCCTTGGGAGTGAGAGAGGAAGGCCATCGGGTGATGAACGGCTTACCGGCGGCCCTAAGGAGGGCTGTCTAATGGAGGTTAGATCTGGTTATTTGTCAGAGAGACAGAGAGAGAGTGTGTGTTTGTGTGTGCGTGTGATGTCTCATTGTATTGTCTTGATATAGAGCGTCTTATGTCCTTTCTCCTTTTCCAGGGGTTGGCTTGGGTTGGGGTTTTCTGACTGGGTGGGCTATCGTGCTACTCCATCTTCAACGATGGCCCATATTTGGCGTGTATGCTCTCATAGTATCATTGTTTGCGACAAGATAGAGCCCGTAGCCCCCCAAAATTGGGCTCGCTTTCATCAACTGGTACCATTCTGGTTCTCTGTGTGCGCGGGTGTTGAGATGTCATCTTCTTCTGTTTGCGATACCGTTTAAGGGATCTCGCGTACATGGTCATATACTAGTAATTCATCAGTGGGGAATACGTCTCCCAAAAGTCGCAACGCGAATCACTTCCACTGCCCATGCGGGTATTGAATAATTCCATGCCCTCGGTGACACCAGACAAGCAAAGTAGATGGCTAAAGAATGAACCGCAACCCTAGGACTAACCTACGGCCCCTGACCAGCCTGAGAATGAAGCACGTTCGACAAACAGCAGTGATTAAACAGATTAGGTTGGATATGCTTCATTGTATTATGATACACATGCATCATGCACATGCGCATGCGCAAGGCGCGCACGAGTACGATCAACATGTATGTAGTCCAGACATGCCCAGTAATGCATAGATCATCAGGCCGTCTAGAGCTGCCTGACAGCTAGCCAGAAAAGGAGGCACCGATCACCGCCGCGACAGACAAACGAGGGACAACATACAAAAAAAAAAAAAAAGGAAACACCATAGAAACCACACCCGCTATACCAGATCGTCGCCGTCGCGGGTCGATGGCTGACTTGGATTATCAAATCGATCGATAAATAGATAGATGGGGGAAAATTTGACATTTGTAACTCCGTTCACCTTGGATTTTCTCCGTACGCCTGCGCGCAAGAAGCCCTATACACCCAGCTGAGTAAGGAAAGGAAAAGTGATGACGCAAAACAACATAATCCGGAACCCCCTGAGAGTTTTGATCGAACAGAAGGTATGCAAGTCGAGTCTCGGGAACAAAGAGAACGGTAGGTAGAATCTGAGGAGACAAAGTGAGATCTTCGAGCCGGGAAGATCCCGCATGCGAAGGTTGAGTGGGTGAATTTTGGAGGAGTGGCGAGTTTGAGGTCGAGATCTCGAATTAAATAAAGACGGTTTCCGCTTTTGATGTGTTCCACGAGAGCCCGCTACCTTTAGCTCGACTGCTGCTTCATTCTGTTCCGATGATCTCAGGTGGTCCTGAAAACGGGTTATAAGCTCTAACCAACCATTGTCCGTCAGATAGAATATGCAATAGCAAGAGACGACATTAATGAAATGAGATCGGATGTTGTTTTTTTCTTATTATCTCAAGCATGTTGGAAAAGGAGAAATCCGTCTAACCCAGACCACCCCAGACACCCCGGATGCGTCGAGCAAGCTGGATATCCTTCTGCATGATGGTCACGCGCTTGGCATGGATGGCACAGAGATTGGTGTCCTCGAAAAGATGGACCAGGAACGCCTCGGCGGCTTCCTGGAGGGCCAAGATCGCATGCGATTGCCAGCGCAGCTCGGAGCCGACTTCGGCGGGGAGAAGATCCAAGGCAACCTCGCGGACCAGTCGCGCGAATGGCAGCTTTCGAATGAGCAGGTCGAATGAGCGTTGGTAATGGCGGATCTCCTTCAGGGCAACCGTTCCAGGTTTGTACCGGCGACGACGACCTGTGGGGGTGGGATCGCCCGCTATAGGATCCTGTCAGATGCTTGGTTCTGGAGACGGTCGAGGAGGAGGGCAAACATACGTTCAACATTGGATGTCCTGGGCGCTTTAGCCGGTCGCTTGCCTTTGGTGACACCCGCAGGTTTACGCCCGCGAGCGGCCGGGGGTGTGGTCGTCGCAGCTGGGGCAGTTGACGGGCCGGCAGCAGCGGCGGCACCATCATCAGTAGCAGCAGCAGTAGTGGCGGCGGCGGTTGATTTCCGTGGCCCAGCAATTGACTTGCGACCGCGCCCTGTCTTAGGAGGCATGTTGAAATCTGTGTTTATTCGGTATACTCGGGGGTGAAGAACAAGCTGCAGCTTGCAGATGGTCAACCACTTGGGTATGACCGTGAGTCACCGGGTAGGATCGAGTCTTCTTGTGCGAGTGCAATTAGAGAGACGTGGAAGGGGAGACAAGTCTCGAGAGCCAAGAATGTTGTTGTTATTGTTGTTGTTGCACCGTTTGTTTTGAATTTTTTTTTTTTAGCTTTGGTCCGTCACGAACCGCCGGGACAGCCTTGCTTGGTAGACTCTGCAGTCTTTTGTTGCAATTCTAAGTTTGGGTTGGGGATGAAAGGGCTCAGAAAAGTGGTAAATGGTGGTTAAGTTACTGTAAGTACGGATGTCAAGTGCATGCAATCGGATGAAGGTGGGATTTGGAGATCCCAGCCACCTGCATTATTTCCATGAGTGACGCGTGGGGGACCGCGTTCCGTCTCGGCTTCAAGCGCGCGCGTGTGAGTTTGCATAGCTTACTAAGTAGTTAATAAGCCACTAGCCTACTAAGTGGCTGTTATCTGGCCTCAGGCAAAAAGGCCAGCTAGCTAGAAGCTCTTTCTCTGTCTTTCCGCCAGTGAGTACCTTAACTTATCAGCTCAGCTCAGCTCCCAATCTTATCAGTTGTCAAGTTGCCTACTCCGTACATCACATCACCATCGATCCTATCCCATTCCTTTACTTTCTCTTCCCAACCCTTCCCCGTGCCAATCTCTTCTCCAATCAATTGCCACTCTTATCTTACCCTACATTACTTAGAGAAGAGATAGAGCATCTCGATCTCGCTCCATCCATTCCGCATCTGCACCTTCAATACTAACATACTCCACTCCAAAACACAATGGCCGCCATCTGGGGTAACGGCGGGCAGGCTGGCCAATTCCCGCTTGAACAATGGTTCTATGAAATGCCTCCCGTGACACGCTGGTGGACAGCGGCCACCGTCGTCACTTCGGTATTGGTTCAGTGCCATATCCTTACTCCCTTTCAGCTATTCTACAGCTTTCGCGCCGTATATGTAAAATCTCAGGTATGTTGCGCGCAGTCCGAAGCAAAGGCAGGCGACCGCTGCCTGTCGTTTAGTGATAGTGATAGTGACGACACTCAAGCTAACCGTGATGCGCAGTACTGGCGCTTACTGACCACTTTCCTCTACTTTGGACCATTGAACCTCGATCTACTTTTCCATGTCTTCTTCTTGCAGCGGTACTCGCGCCTTCTAGAAGAGTCGTCGGGTCGGTCGCCCGCTCATTTCTCTTGGCTGCTGTTCTACGCCATGGCCTCTCTTCTTTTGCTTTCGCCATTTCTCTCGCTGCCTTTCTTGGGAAGCGCCCTCTCATCGAGTCTTGTGTACATCTGGAGCCGTCGCAACCCGGACACTCGTCTGAGCTTCCTCGGGATGTTGGTGTTTTCGGCGCCCTATCTCCCCTGGGTGTTGATGGCGTTCAGCCTGGTCGTCCACGGGATTGTGCCCAAGGACGAAATCTGCGGTGTCGTGGTCGGACATGTCTGGTACTTCTTCAATGATGTCTACCCATCGCTGCATGGTGGACATCGGCCTTTCGATCCCCCGGCCTGGTGGGTACGCCTGTTTGAGCCCGCGACTGGCGATGGGAATGGTGGTCTCGCTGCCACTGCCGCCGCCGCACCCGAAACTCGATGAGCGGTTGTCGAAGGCTGAGACTTGCAAGTGGAATGCATGCTGGGAAAATTGCAGACCGAGGCCCTATCACCTCTGAAGCACACGAGTCTCTTCCCAACCAGAAAATTTCTCGATTGAAGACCGCGATGTGCAGGGGACATGCGCACTTGAAAGTACAGAATACAAACAACCCTTCGATAATGGCAGCATCTCTGCATGTTGGGTCACTCATTCAGATGCGTCGGGAGGTCATTTGATATGGTATGGTGATGCGGTGCAAGGGCTATTTGCGCCACTATCGCTTTCTTGTTCGACTACCTGGAGGTGCTACGCAGCCTGTCGCATTGTCGATATGTTGCACGTGGGCGCAAGCATCAAACTCATTTGCTGGCTAGGTCGAGCGAAAGATGTGGTCTTTTAAAGGGGAATGAAAGTCTCGAGCCGAAGATGTCCGGTGGATAAGCGTGACCTAGGCATCTGTCGGAGGACTTTGTGACATTGTTTCTTTTGCACGTTGAGCTCTTTAGCGAGTTACATTGGATATACCCCTGTTGTAATGCAAACATTGATCACGTTGTGATATGGTTTCGGAAAGAAGAGAACTCAAATAGGTCCCCCAGCAAATGAGAAGGTGGGGAGGATAACGGATACTAAGTAACTATGTGCCTTGGACTGCATGGCAGGGTACTGAACGGCTGGCTGGCCTGCCCACGTGTACTGTAGATCCCCAATGCCGGGGTAGAAAATCTCCGCATGATTGGGGAGCGGTGGTGGGCTTAACCGCCGCCGACGACATACTATGCAAGTTACTAGATGTAATAAAGTCATTCGACTCTGGCCTTGCGCTTGGATCACTCGCCTATCGCATCTCCATCCATGTGCCACCACACTGGCCGTCTCTACACAATGGATCTTTCACGAGAAATCGGTCAGGGTTCCCAGCGTAGCCAGGACCTTCTTCCTTGGCCCACGTAGTGATCATCATTCGCTAGACTTGTTGATCACCAACCACCTCGCATTGGCTGGTCCATCCCTACGGTATAGCATGGATCCAAATTTCATGAGCGGCGTCCGGGTTTCCCACGGCGACAACCGGGGGAGAAAATTAACCATGCAGGTGGGGTGGGTGAAGATGATGCTATTGTCACTTTGTGGCCAGACACGGGATGCGGGGTTGTTGGGAGAGACCGACGACGTAATGAACAAATGTAGAAAGTCCCTTTTCCTGCCTCAGGCAGAGAAATTGATTATCCAGAGGTAAGAATTGAGTAATCATGTACGGAGTTAGTAAATGCAGTACATTAGGAAGGAGGATTATCGTGAGATTAAACTGCGATGTGCGAGGTCCCGAATCTACTCGTACAGTAGGAGAATTGATCGTCGCTGCTTCTTGAATTGAGGTGCAACGGAACGCAAGGGGGCAGGGTCCAGGGAGGGGAACTTCGGTGTACGCCGGGAGTATCTATCCGTCGCCCACAAAAGAGACCAAGTTAAGGGGGATGTTTCATTTCTGTTGCATATGAAGCCAAGATTTTGAATATCGGGGGCGAGGTTTGGATCGTTGTCCATGTGTACAGTATTTCTGTACTCAACACCTTGGCATTGTTGCTGCTCAAGGCAGTGTACGAGTACGAAGGTACAGTCTGGGACACAAATGCGGTCGGCAGAAATCCACCGCCCGGCGACGAGCGACCGGAGAAATTGTCCTTGGAAGTTGGAAGGAAAAGGTGAAACAGCGCCCCCCCCGGTAGACTGATAGCTGGTCTAGCTCAACATCCACCACGGCACCATCTGCTTGTCCACGCGTCTGACAGTCTAATCGGCGAGTAGGACGAAAGGATCTGACTTAAAGCATGGAACCTTGACAAGCCGTGGGTCGACGGGGTAGCCATTGGAGGAAGAGTGGACCGACCGGGCGATTCCTTTTGGTTTTCTCGGTGTTTAGAAATGGTTTTGTCTACGTAGCAGGAGAGCCGAGGTTGGTTCAAATCTGGGGATAAATTTTTTTTTCTTTTCTTCTTTTCTTCTTCTTTTTTTTTTTTTTTTGCTCTTCACGAGTAAATTTGTCCCCCTCTAGTGGCAAAACAATCAGGTGTCACTATCTTCGAGAGGTCGAATGGAGGGTCAGCTGCTCACACGGATACATACATCCTCCTGTTCTATTGTACTCGGTAGCTTTGATGCTCATCCGACTCGACTCGACTCGGCTCGGCTAGACTAATAATCTCTCGAATTGATATCCCAAATCTCCATCTGTCAAATCTCACTCACAGGTTTGTGGAGCCCGGAGGAAGCAGTTCACTAGTCGAGGTCTCACCCATTCCAGAATCCAGAGAGTCGGTCGGCGAGTCGGCGGGAAAGTCGCCCGGTCGCCGGGAATCGTACTCGTAAATGCATACCCGTTCCGACGGAGTTTGGTTCGGTTGTTGGCTGGCCTTGGAATACTCAACGAGGCTCAGCCTGTGATGAACGGTCGTGCACAGAGACGATGATGATGTAGTGCCACACACTCGTTGTGGCTGGGAATCCTGGAACCTATTCTACCACGTACTGTGTGGCAAGCAACCGTCGTCGACCTTGGAACTGGCTGGCCTGGTTTTTCTTCTGCCTAGAGGGGTCCTGTTGTTGTTCATGTTGTTGTTTATGCCCCGCTTCTTATCTTCGATTCCTCTCACTCTTTCGCGATAATGTCACCATGTGGTAGGATCCGTGCTAGTGCACTGTCTTCCATGTCGAGGATCTTGTTGTCACAAGGTGCTTGTCACAAGGTGCTTGTCGCACGCACACTGATAGAGGTCGTAGGAAGTGAGGTCGCCTACGGTGTAAACTTGCATGAATACAGTATGAGCCACCGGCCAATGGCATTGGAAAGGTAAATTGGTTCTATCTGTCGGCTTCTTTATGCAGCAGACCTGCATGCGCAAGCCGGGCATTGGGGTGTTTTACCTCCGTTCCAAACTTAGATCCTTGGAAGCATGCTCCGGGGCAATGAGCATTGAGAGACCCGAGATCAACTGCATCCCGCATGCTGACCTGACACACGCAGTTTTTGAGCTGAAATCTGCCAAGTAAGGAACTTCGTCAGGGATTGAGAAGTTAAGACAGTAGGTAGTAAGTTAACTTAAGACCACGGTCTTAGTCAGCGGGAAATTCGCTTGACTGTCAAACACCTAACTACGAAGTTCTCCGCACTATTGACACAAACACTCGAATGCGGTCGCAATAGTAATGATCAGAATCGAGATCGATTCATAAATAGACTAGTAGGTTAGGGCTTTCTCAATCTGTACTCACTATTGCCCACCTAAATTCTCCGACTTGCATGTACAAGGCTACGTATAGACATGATCAGATCATTGGACTCCCTCCCCAATAAGAATTCAACAATCGACGCCCGGCAGGGGATGCCATGATTGTCCCGCTAATATCACCTCCTAGTGTCAATCATGATTTCACAAGGCTCTACTACCTAACTAAAACTCTGGATGCAATCTCAATTGTTATTGACCTTACTACTCATGTAATCGTCTACCGTACCAGAATTGAAGTTCTCCCCCCTCTCCCTCCCTCGGGTGGTTGCCAACGCCGCGGTGGGATATCATTTGGCCGAGCCGTGATGGCTGTGCTTTTGGGGCCTATTTCCGCGGCACCAATCAAAGAGTGGATATCTGGCACCATGCTTTCCCACCACAGCGAGGCTGGAAATGATTAGCGCACTCGACTAAACTCTCGAACGTTATTCAACGTGTTGACTCTTGAGCCTTGAGGCGGTGGGAGATAAGAATGAGCGAGTTTCTTCGAGGCCCCGTACAGCCACCTGCCAAGTGGCAACGCATCTTGTTCGCCTCGAGGAATGGGCCTGACTGCCAGTGGTTGGTTATCGGTGGAGTTGACACTTGATGGACAACCGTAATGTCTGTAGGCAGTGCAATAATGTACGGAGTAGGCGATGATGTATGTACTCCGTGCAAGCAGCCCAAGCAGCGAAGCAGCAGCACAGCAGACGGGATTCAGCATTGCCCCGAGGACCCAAACAGAGGAGAAGAGGAACCACTAGACAACTAACTTCCCACTAAACGAGTACGGTTCCTAGCCTAAGTACCGTCTAGTACTAGTACCACAGACTAAAGTTGCCTCTCAAGTCTAGTCCCAATCTAGTAGAGTAGGAGACCGACTTCACTAAAAATGATCTAGTGGCGGAGGCTTAGCACTGGCAGCAACGCAAACCTTTCTCCAAACAACAGGCGGTGGAAAAAGGAAAAAAGGATTCATGATGGGTCCAGGATCCACTTTCCACTTCTCTCAGTCTCCCAGTCTCTCTCTCTCTCTCTCTTTCTTCCTTTCCCCCGCTGTTAGCCCCCTCCCTTCCCTTCCATCTCCCCTCTTCCTCCCCTTTCACACACCCATTTCATCCCCTGGTTTGGGTGACGGATGCGCCCCCCCCCCCCCCCCTTCTCCAGTAAGACCCAGTAAAACCATGGGCCGTTGTTGACGCTTCGCGCGGTGTCTCTCTCTCTTCCGCTCGCTTTCTCCGTCTTCTCCTCAACAACCTCCCCCCCCCAAAAGGATTCCCTTCTCTCTTTAACTAGTCAATCCATTGTCGTTTTTTTCCGCCACACTCTCTACCTTAAATATTATTTCTTACTGCTTTGTTGCTAAGGCACCGTTCGTTCCTTTGGCTCGCCTAGCTTTCTTTTTACTCTCTGCCTATCACATAGTCCTTCTTTTTGTCCCAGTCGATGGACCAGTAAATTACGCACTTCTTTCCTATTATTTGTCCACCTGGTTAAATCGATCCCCTCTCTCCATACCTATTCAATTAATTCTCTTTCGCGCCTCCTCTTTTCGTCTTTTTTCCCCAAATAAATTTATCCACCCCCCACGCTTCCCAATCCCAGCGTCTTGACTGGGGGCTTGGTTCACTACGGGAACCTCATAATAATCACCACTTTATCTATCACCACCTGCCTTCCCCGTGGTCACTGCTCCATTCCCTTTCCTTTCTTCATTATTACTACTACTACCACCACCACTACTACTACCACGACGCCAGTCCTTGCCTTGTTTAGTTCCTGTGCGAGCTTTGATCCTTTAGACCATCAGACCGGTCTCCATTCAGGGTAACTCAAAAAGGAAAAGGGGGAAACGTTACCAGGAAGTCTCACGGCCGTCATTCCTTAATTCGACCTCCCTTCAACCTCAACGTTTTCTTCTCTTCTCCATTGCCATTGCATTGCATCGCAATTTCTCGACCTGACTCTCGACGTCCCATGTTGTCTGGTCTTTAAGGACAATAAGGTTTTTCGTCTATCGTCCACCCTGCATTGCTTTCTCGCCGCTGTGTTTATACTGCGGGGAAATCTGGAAGTGTTGTAGTTTGGGTATATCGTTCTCGCGGCCCTTTCGTTCCTTCCCGCTGCGGTCAACACGACGACGCTACGACACACTAGACTCGCATCAATTGAATTCTGCATCCTTGCAGCGCTTCTCAATTCCGGCAATTGTTCCAGTTTACCTTAACAGGAGGCGTCCTTCAGACCTCCTACTCCGTCTTTCATCATGCGGCGCGGTGTCTTGATTTTCCTCCTCGTCAACCTCCTCATAGTCACCTTTCTGGTGCGCAGTGTGTTCACGCTTCTGTCGCTGCTCGTGGAAGATGCTTCCGCCGACGCCATTCATCGTGCCGAGCTCCCCTCGCCGAATTCCAGTTTAATCGAACAGCGGCCGCAAATCATCCCCAAAATCATCCACCAGACCTACAAAAACGAGACGATCCCCGAGGTGTGGAGAGAAGCTCAGCAGAGCTGCATTGACTTGCACCCTGACTACGAGTACATTGTATGCCACTTGCCATTGACAAAGATTTATATCTGAGACTAACACAAGCTTGCCTGAAACAGCTGTGGACGAACGAGAAGTCGCGCGAGTTCATCGCCAACGAATATCCCTGGTTTCTCGAGACGTTCGATGGCTACAAGTACCCGATTCAGCGGGCAGATTCGATTAGATACTTTGTTCTGGCCCACTACGGTGGCACCTACATTGACCTTGACGACGTGCGTACCCCTTTTCTCTCGCTGATGACCATGATATTGACCGATCCGCAGGGATGCAACCGTCGCCTAGATCCTCTTCTCGCCTACCCTGCTTGGGTGCGCCGTACTGTTCCCACCGGTATCTCCAATGACGCGATGGGCTCTGTTCCACAGCATCCCTTTTTCTTGCGCGTGATCGAGCTATTGCAGTCTTATGACCGCCATTGGCTTCTGCCGTATATCACCGTGATGTACTCCACCGGCCCACTCTTCCTCTCGGTGATCTGGAAGGAATACATGCAAACCCTTCCGAGCGAATCGGCACGTGTGCGCATCTTGATGAAGGACGAGTACAACAAGCACTCGTGGAGTTTCTTCACTCACCACGTGGGGAACAGCTGGCATGGCAAAGACGCCCGTCTGATCTTCTGGATGGGCCAGCACTGGATGTTCCTCACCGTTCTCGGATTCATTCTGGCTGCCGTGGTCGGATTCTCCCTCTGGTGGCTCTATGTTCGGGTTATGGTGCTTGGTTCGAAGTACCGCTACCGTTATGCAAAGATTCCTTCTTTCGTGACGGGATCTCGGTTACCTTCCCCGACAAGAATGTCGCGTCGGATGATGCCCACTCTGCTTCGCCGGGTCAGCTTCAAGGAAGATGAAGAAGCGACCGGTGTTACGGAAACTTCCTATGAACTTTACAGTCGTCGTGATTAAGCGTTTCGACTTACAACGCGTACCTTTACAGTCTTTTCGCGTTGGGACTTGATGACATCCTACTTTTCCTCTACCATTTTAATGTCTCCTGATTTCGTCGGGAAATTTCGTCCAGTTTCTGAAGTGCATGTACGGAGTTCGGGAGGGGGACATGGGTTTTGACCGAGATGCTTTCCAAGCATAGGGTTCCTTGTACATGTTTTGGCAAGATACTTTGATCTATGCGCGGGCGTTCTGCAAGGCAGCGCACGTGTGTCGTATCTGGCTTTCTTTCTTGGATGTCTTACACTTTTATTTTTTTTTTGCCTTCGATTCTTCACTGTCTGCTTACCCTTTCACACCTTTTACTCTTTCCTACCCCACCCATAGACTTGCGATTGATTTTGGGTAGAGAGTTGTTTGAAATTCCAGTCACAGATGCCTGGTGCTGCTGGGACCGCTGAATGAAATCCTGTGGTGGCTTGCCATCCTACTATGACGATCAGCATATTTTAGCACTGTCCGCGTCAACATAGAGGTTATATGTGCGGTAGTTAAGAGTGAATCAGTTACCTACACAGTTGGGTATACGAGGGTTGAGATCAGTCACGGACCGGTGAAACACTTGGCCATTCAGCATGGACCAATAAGCGTGGCGCAGGGCGGAATAAGCGCACTGCCGACTGAAAACAATTTATAGACGGAGGAAGGTTCCCACTTGATCCCACTTGATCCCACTTGATTTCACTTCGCCTCAGGGTCGACTCCAATCATGAGGCGCAATGTGGGAGTTGGAGTTGAAGGATGACACACAGCCGCACAGGGTGTTGGGCTGAAGGGATCTTCAGGGCGTGGTTGGCGGGGAAGATTGACAGAGTACGAGGGTCTGCTCCACATATTTCTGAGGGGTCTTCATCCTGAAGGAATGTCAATCATGGCCAGGCATACTCTGGGCGCTCGAGGGAGGTGACATAGGCAGATTTCTGAGAGATTCTTAAGCCCCTTGATTTTCCTGTTTGTCTGTTGGGAATTGAATTCTCTATCGATAGATTCATTCAGTGACTTGGAGTTCCGTTGTATAACTTACTACTACTTACTACCTTACCCATTACCCTAACCCTACTTTCTTGGTTGCTTTTAAGCTACATACATACTTACATACAAACCATCCACGATGAAGACCTTTTCCCTCACCAGCATCCTTCTCCTCTCCCCTCTCTTAATTCACGCCGCCCCCACGGGCCAGGGACAGCTGTGTACCCGGGATTCGACGCAAATCACCAGCGAGCAGATCCAAACCATCGCCCCCACCTCCAACACCTGCGCCAACGCCCCGGCCGCCGGCGAGTGTGCCACCTCCGACACCGCCGCCTCCAGCATCTCTAAATCCTTCCAAACCTACGGGGTGACCAATAAAGCCGAGCAGGCGGCAGTGATCGGCTTGATGGCCTTCGAAAGTGGGGATTTCAAGTACAACAAGAATCATTTCCCGGGTGTTGCGGGCCAGGGCAGTAAGTGCTTACACCTTTTGGGGGTAGTTTTCTCAGTCTACTTTCCTCTCTCCCATATATTGTGTTTCTTCTCTTCCTTTATCCCTTTCGCATGGTTTTCTTGTTGAGAGTGAAGAATAAGGATGATATGTTGACGGATTGTCCGGTCCATATAGCTCGGAACATGCAGTCCCCCGCCTTCAATGCCAAATACGCGGCGTCGATCCCCGCCCTCGCCGACTCGCTGAAGGCCGTCAACGGGGACCCGGCGGGGACGTTGGATCTGTTGCGCGCGGTCCCGGAGTATGACTTTGGCTCCGGGGCGTGGTTCCTGACCACGCAGTGTACTGCCAGTGTGCGCGGCCAGTTGCAGCAGGGGACCCAGGCGGGCTGGGAGGCTTTCATTACCGGCTGCGTTGGGACGGCTGCGAATGATGATCGGAAGGCTTATTGGAGTCGGGCTGTTGAGGCTCTGGGGGTTTGAGGGGGTGGTGGTGTCCTCTTTGGGGAGGGGGATTTGGGGGTGGTGTTGTTCCGATATCTTTGAGAGTTTATCAGGTTGATGAGATAGAATGGGTTGGTGGGTGCGGGAGGGATAGCATTAGAAGGTGATAACTCCTGGGTGTAACAACAATATGACACGGTATGACTTTGTCTATCATTTTTTTAAAACGAATCGCAATTTAACCCTCTTGCAATCTACAAAACTCCCTTGGTACTCACAACATCGCCCGCGCCGACCTCGCCTGCAACCCGTCTCGTGCACGCCGCCCGAATCGCCACGGCCAGCGCCTTGAACGCACTCTCCGCCCGGTGGTGGTCGTTGTCGCCATAGGTGCAGCCCACGTGCAGCGTCACGCCGGCCGCCTGGGCGAAACTCTGCAGGCCGTGGGTGATCATCTCCGTGCTCAGATCCCCGATCTTCTCCCGACGGAATCCCAGGTTGATGACCGCCCACGGCCGGCTGGACAGATCGATCACCGCCCACGACAGAGCCTCGTCCAGCGGCGCGTCCCCGCGCCCGAACCGCGCCAGCGACTGTCGCGCGCCCAGAGCCTCGGTGAATGCCGATCCAACGGCGAGGAATGTGTCTTCGGTCGTGTGGTGGTCGTCGACTATAATCACGCACAAAGCAATGTTCAGTTCATCGTTTCTTTAAGGGAAATGAAAACAACACAGCCCCCCCCCCCCCCCC